>NW_028270161.1:48620573-48761727 GCF_037043375.1 Chiloscyllium plagiosum
GAAGACATATGGCATGCTTGCCTTTATCGGTTGGGGAATTGAGTACGAGATGGGATTGCCATGTTGCAACTTTCTAAGACTTTGGTTAGTCCACATTTAGAGTATTGCGTCCAATTCTGGCCCCCACGTTACAGGAAGGATGTGGAGGCTTGGGAGAGGATGCTGCCTGGATTCGGGGGTATGAACTATAAGGAGAGGTTAGAAAAACTCAGGTTGTTTTCTCTGGAGTGGCAGAGGCTAAGAAGAGACTTGATAGAAGTCTATGAAATTACAAGATGCATGGATAGGGTTGATGGTCACAAACTTTTTCCCAGAGTTGAAATATCCAACACTAGCAGGGATGTGTAGGTGGGTATTTTAAATGAGATGTAAGAGGCAGGTTTTATTTTACACAGAGAGTGGTAGCAGTCTGGAATGTATTGGCAGGGTTGGTGGTGGAGGCAGATACAACAGGAGCATTTAAGGGACTTTTAGATAAGCACTTGAATATGCAAGGAATGGAGGGATTTAGTCCAAGGGCAGGCAGAAGGGATTAATTTAACTTGGTGCCATGTTTGGCACAACACCGTGGGCCAAACGGCCTGTTCTTGTGCTGTACTGTTCCATGTTCATTCATTATTAGGTCTCTGCTTTAGTTATGGATCAGAGGTTAATATTACTTCTCATAAAAGTCTTCTTAATAATGGACAGACTCCTAATTTTAAACCTATTATTCTTTCCACAGAGCCATCAGGAGTGAAGAATCTGATATTATACCCTTTGGGCCCCACAGCAGTAGTGTTGACCTGGAACAGACCTTACTCTGTGGTGTTTAAAAAGTACGTTGTGGAAATGTACCATCATGATCCGCTGAACCAAAACTCAAAATGGAAAACCATCCAAGATATTCCATTCACAATTGCCTTAACAACCTCGATGGTAATTCAATTCACCGTAATGATTACGTTTTGGGGACCTTGAATTCATCAAGTTGGATTGTTGGCTTCATCACTTGGATGGTGAAGCAATTGAGCAAATAGTCCACAGTTTGTAGAAGTTGCCTTTCTCTCCTCTCCCCAGCCCCAGTGAAATTAATGGGATGAAAATCAGACAGTGTGGGTTAAGGTTGGATGATTCACTTGGTCATTTCATCTCCCAGAGGTAAACATTTTTGTCTTCACCACATTGTCACATTTCACTGGTATGTGAAGCTTCACTCCTTATGTTCATAGTTGCTCAGATCAATTGGTTACATACCCAGGGAGTGAAAAGTGAACCCTTCTTTCATTGAGCTCATTAGTTGCTCTTGGTTTCAGGAGATGATAGAATCAGTGTAACACCTGACTCTAGTTTAGACTTTGGATTTAGACTTTAGAATATTTCAACAACAGGATCTGTGGCACAGTGGATGTGTCCCTACCTCTAGATTAGAAGGTCAAGTCCCATAAGTGTGTCATATTTGTCTGAAAATAACGAGAACATTTTAGCTAAGAAATTCTAACAGTGACTCACTGTGAACTTTAAGGAAGTGTTAGGTTCAGCTATCTCTCTAAATAAATAAAATGTCATAAATAGTAAACATTTGATACAATTGCAGTAAACCACTTTTAATCTCACAAGAGAGTTCCTTCCTGAGAATCCACTCGCTTAATTGTCATTCTAGCTGCAAACAAGTAGGGCAATATGGGGTGGTACAGTGGCTCAGTGGTTAGCACTGCTGTCCTCACAGTGTCAGGGATCCAGGTTTGATTCCACCCTCGGGTGACTGGCTGTGTGAGGTTTGCACTTTCTCCCCGTGTCTGCATGAGTTTCCTCCCACAGTCAAAAGGCATGTAGGTTAGGTGAATGACCATGGGAAATTCGGGGTTACGAGGATAGATTAGGGGGATGGGTCTAAGTGGAATGTTCTTCAGGGGGTTGGTTTGGACTCGATGGATCAGATGGCATCTTTTGCATTTTAGGGATTCTGGGAATATGTTTCCAACAGTCAATGTTTTTATTTTCTGAAAAGGTGCTTGCATTTCACTTGAATAATTTTTCTGCTCTCCCTTGGACATTTGACTGAAATTATGGCAGTGATTTAGCCTGCCATGGGTGGATCAGTGACGCGAGAGGTTTGATACCTGAGAAATGCAAAAGACAGGGTTTCCCCATACTCTAACTCTGTGACGTGTGTCTGATAATGTTGACAGTTTCTGTGCCTGGAAGTCACCCTCAATAACCTGGGTTTCTCATGAAGCAGAAACACTCCTTGGTGAGGGTAAGAAGCATGCGGAAAGGCATTTTCTTGTGATCTTATGCTACTTGCCTCCTGGATCCTTACATCTCTGGAGCTGATGGGTTTCCTGAACCCAACTTTGCAGAGTTAAACTTATGAACTTACAAGTTAGGAACAGAAGTCGACTTTTCAGTTTCTTGAGCCTCTGCCTTTCATTAAGATGATGGTTGATTTGTTTGTGTCTCAAGTTCCACATTCCATCTACCCCTGATAACTTCAGATTCTTCAAGGCTAAGGAATCAATCTATCGCTGCCTTAAATATATTCACTGAGCCCCACCTCCATTGTCTCTGAGGCAGAGTTGCATACTTTCTCAATCCTCAGAGGGAAAAATAATTCTGCTCATCTCTGACTGGAAGGGCTATCCCATATTTTAACACCATTGTTCCTGACTGACCCACAAGAGGAACTCTGCTTTCCATGTGGACCTTGTCTAAACTATTCAAGATCTTGTATAATTCAAGTTCCCACTCACTCTCCAAAACGCCAATGGAAATAGGCTTAACCTTTTCAAGCTATCGTCATAAGACAGCACACTCATTCCATGCATCAATCTCGTAAACTGCCTCCAACACATTTACATCCATGCTTAAATAAGGGAAACCAAAAATCGCCATAGTGTTTGAGATGTAGTTCCATCAATTCCAGGTACAACTAAGCTCTGAGATCCTTATTTTTATGTTCAATTTCTTTCATAATTGAAATCCAGACTGTAGGTCTTGCTGGATTTTGTGCACTACCATTTTATAATTTGTGCACTAGACCAGCTGGCTCCCACTGCACCTTGGAATTCTGTTTGAGTAAGTACTCTGTTTGAGGGTTACTGTACGTTTTTATGCGTCCAGCCAAAGTGAACAGCTTCAAATTTTTCTACATTGTGCTCCATCTGCCAGATTTTTGCCCACTCATTCATCCTATAAATGTTCATCTCTGACCACCCAATCCTCGTGCTGCCCTATTTACCTTTGCATTAACTGTAAATGTAGCTGCCATGTCTTTGCTCCTAAATCGTTGATATAAACTGTGACAAGCCAAGGCTGCGCCACTCCATTCATCATATCCTGCCAATCAGACAAAGACGCAATCATTCATACTCTGTTTTCTGCCAATTTTCCATCCATGCTAACTGGTACGCAAATGCCAAGAGCTTTGATTTCCTACAATAAGGTCACCACAGTCCAATGGGTTTGCTTTCTCAGTAGACAGAATAACGGGTGCTGGTTTAGCCTGAGGGTCACTAAACCTTGGGTAAAGGATGGAATTGGGAAGATAGGATCTTGATGGTAACTCCAGTCAATCTAAAAATTGAAGTCATGCTGTTGGCATCACTCTACATTGCAAACTAGCCTTTCCACAATGAACTTTGATGTGGCAATGTAAAGTGTTCTTCAAAAAAGAAATCAGGACCAAGTCTCGTTATAACGTTTAAACTGGCAACCCACTTCCAGTGGCCTCTTCGGTGCCACATCTTTTAAGATCCTAAAGAACTGTGGGAATTATAAATCAGAAACAAAATAGAAATAGTTTGCAAAGCACGGCAGGTCTGTCAGCATCTGTAGAGAGACATCAGAGTTAACGTTTCGGGTCCGGTGACCTTCCCTCAGGACTGGACTCAAAATGTTACTTCTAATTTCTCTCCACAGTCGCTGCTAGACCTGCTGAGTTTTCCCAGCAATTTCTGTTTTTGTTCTACATTTTTTAAAGCCAGACTTAGGCAGATTGAGTCCACAGTTCAGATTAAAGTTCCCCCCTCCCATTCCCTGACCTCCCAAATATCATTATTGGCATATTTTGTGTATCTTAAAATACAGCTGCTCTTTACCATCTCGTCTACCATGACAGAAATAACGATACAATACCAATCTGCCCCAGTCTGGCTTTAAAAGATTCATCCCTGAAGTTATTCTAGTAAAAATAAATTGACTCCTCGACAAAACCTTCACATTCTTCTTCAGAGGTGTCTAGAATTAGTAACAATAGTCACGATGGAATTAACTTTCTTCATATCATTTCATCAAACGTCATTGCTGTGTACTCCATGTCTCTGTTTGTAAAGGACATTGAAAGATCAGTTTTTAGCAGGAT
Source organism: Chiloscyllium plagiosum (assembly GCF_037043375.1). Lineage (NCBI taxonomy): Eukaryota > Metazoa > Chordata > Chondrichthyes > Orectolobiformes > Hemiscylliidae > Chiloscyllium > Chiloscyllium plagiosum. The sequence goes on from NW_028270161.1 coordinate 48,624,916, forward strand.
AGACTTTTCAACCTTGGCATTATCAGACAATTGCATGCTACTTAGTCATCACGTGATGCACCTAGCTTCACTTCTTTGAACCTGACCCGATGTCCAAATAAGTTTTTTCAAGGACTCTTCTCAAGGGTACTTTATAATGTTCAGGACTACTTTTTGGTTTTTGGGGGCTCCTTTTACATTCTCACAAACCCACTTATTTGATGATCAGGACACACGGCAACAATATCTATTATATCTGAGTTGAGTGGAGTGGCACAGCGGTTACCACTGCTGCCTCACAGTACCAGGAACCCAGGCTCAATTCCAGTATTGGGCATCTGTCTGTTGGACGTTCTTCCCGTGTCTGTGTGGATTTGCTCCGGGTGCCCAAGTTTCATCCCACAGTCCAAAGATGTGCAAATGAGGTGGACTGGCCATGCTTAAAAAAATTTAAAAATTGCCTTGTAGTGTCCAGGTTATGTTGGTTCACCATGGTTAAAAACCTCAAATGGAGTTATGGGGTGGGGGGTGGATCTGGGTGGGATGTTCTTTGTAAGGTCAGTGCAGATTCAATGGGCTGAACGGCCTCTTTTTGCACTGTAGGGATTCTTTGATTCTATGTTTGGAGTTCATAGATTCGCACAAAAGCAGAATGAGAAGAGTTCATCAATGCCTTCTGTTATCAACACTCTATTAAACTTAAAGCCACAACACAAGGAAAGCATTAATATCTTAGACATCACAGTATTTAAATTGTCACAAGACAAGAGGAAAAGGTTAGCATTTTTTTTTAAATCTGACGGATGCTTTTATACAAAATCCATCACCCTGAACACAGCTTCTACAGCTAGTGAGATCACAGCTAATGTGTTTATTGCTGATACGCAACTCTGGAACATTTTAACCAGATAGTTACTACTCCATTTACTGCACCTCGGATCACAAAACTGCAAAGTAATTTAACAATTGACAGTGTTGATTTCTAAAGAATTCACTATGTCCCTCCTCAAGCTGTTGCTCCTGGTCTCATGCAGCCTTAAGTCAGAGATTACATGTTCATTTTCAAGCAATTCAGTATTCACAGTGAATTTGAGTTTTCCTTGCTCCCAGGTACTTGGATCAACCATTGACAGGTTCCATTCTTTACTCCCTCCTTTGCAGTGTCCTCCTATCCACGCGCCTTCCCCTATAAGAGACAGTAGAGTCTAGACCACACCATCAGAAATCAACAAGGCCCATAGCCAGGCTAACAGCCATTCCCAAGGCCAGGAGCTGTGCTGAGAACCATCCATGAGGCCAGAGCCACACCGATAGCAATCCAAGCAACTCTCTCATTGCAGCCCCTACCTTCCAATCACAGAGCAGTTCTCTCCCATGTTTGATGCTGCAAGATTGACAACGTGAGAGAGAAGCTACTTGTGATTGGAGCAGCTCCACACAGATTCTTTCTCTCTCAAATATGGGGACAGCCTTGTTCTGATTGGTCACTTAAGGCATGGGCTACCATCCCTCTACTGGGTATTGGGATGGAAGACGTAGTGGAGATAGTGAGGACTGCAGATGCTGGAAAGTCAGAGTTGATAAAGTGTTGAGTTGTAAAAAGCACAGCAGGTCAAGCAGCATCAGAGGAGCAGGAGAGTGGGTGTTTCAGGTTGGAACCTCCCGTCAGCACCTTCCATGCTGAATAAACAGGTGAACCAGTCCACTGATTAGGACCATGGCTAGAAAGGGACAGGTAGTCAAGGAGGTAGATTATCCTACAATCAAGGAAATAAAGTGTGTTTCATCTAGAGTTCAAATTGCATGCAGTTGAGGTTAGGAATGCTAGTTTATGAATTCACTACTGTATATATTTAAAACATACATTTCTTTCTTCTGATGTAGAACTGCCTGACTCTCCCTGCAACATTCCTTGCAGCCAGCATAATCAACCGTTTACAGTGTTAGGTTCTCTTGTTAAACTAAGTTGTTTTGCTGCAGTGTTTCGTCAGCATAAATTGACTTTAGCGTGATTGACAGATAAGGGACACAGTTTCTAAAAAGCAAGCTTTTAAAACACGTGTTGGCTGCAGCACGATTTGATCACCAACACTTTAAGTGCTGTTTGTATGACGCGATTCGTGTATAGTCCACAGAGGAATGTGACTATCACGCTGTAGAACAAATGCATATCACACTTGGCCAAAATTTCACTATGATGCTATGCACAATGTTAATTTTATTTTAAAAGAAGGCTTTTTGCCATTGTGTTTCATTGTCAGACTGTGACTAACTTGCAACCAGCCTCACGTTATGAGTTTCGTGTCACGATGGTGTCTTGGGGAGAGCCTGAAATGAGTTGCTGTGACCGATCTTTAATGAGCTACATAACAGGTAAGCTGAGGGTGCTTTACAGTTTCTTGTAGTGCAACAGGGGTGTGCAAGGCTGTTTTACACAATCCCATCCCTTTAGTTTGTTTCCATGCTCATCCATTGAATGGAAAATACTTCCAATGTTTTAAGTTGGACATGTTTTTAGTTCCAGTTATCTCTTAGATTTTTCCACAAGTTACATGTTTTTATTTTAAACTTCAGTTTTGAGTTGTCTTTATGATTTTGTGAAACCATGCATTAAATCCAAAAATTGATTTTGACTTTACGAGCCTGAAACCTGTAACTGATGCTTTTTCCTTTAAACAGTGTTTGAAGGCACATCCCAGTGCCTTGGAATTCCTGTCAAAGGTAGCTGCTCATATGCATCACTGTACCATTAACATTCCAGCGCTGCTGAAATAGCAAGCTGTCTGTAAAGCCACAGCAAGAACATGAACACTTGGTATTGAAGAGCATGCGGAATCATAGAATCACTACAGCATGAACGCAGGCCTTTCGGCTCATTGAGTCCAAAGCAACCCTCTGAAGCACTTCCCACCCAGACCGAACCCCTAGCCTCTCCCTGTTACCCTGCATTTCCCATGGCCAATTCATCTAGCCTGCACATCCCTGGACACTATGGGCAATTTAGCATGGCCAATCCACCCAACCTGTACATCTTTGGACTGTCACCAATAGGCTTCAGCATCAATCTGCAAATCGATCCAACAAAGGCCAGTGATCGGCAGTAGGCAGGAGTACCAGTGGGTGCCATATCTTACACCACTGGCAAAACATCATTGTCAGTCACCTGGGTACTCAGCTGGCTGCTAACAAGCCAATAAACATAACCACTAGGTCACTAGCTATGGAAGGAATATGCATCCATTCCACTCATCCATTTCGTAACCTTATTCTGGTTGCCACTTCGGATGGACAACTTTTCTTGCAGCTGAAAAAACATGACTTTGTGCTTGGCTATCCATGTGGGAGATGTCACATTGCAATTCTCTACCACTGCTGCATTTCACTCAAGAATGTTACTTTAGCTCCCTACCTGCCGTATGTCCATGAGCTTAGTATTCATCAGTCCTTTTGTTTCAACCTCTGATTTAAAACCCCTCCTCAGAATAATAGTGAATTTTTTATTCATTCATCACTAGCCAGGCTAGCATTTATTGCCCATAGGGAAGTTAAGAGTCAACCATATTACCATTGGTCTGGAGTCACATGTAGGCCAGACTGGGTAATGATGGCAGTTTCCATCTCTAAAGGACATTAGTGAACCAAGTGGGGTTTTCCTGACAATCAGCAATGGATTCAAGGTCATTATTAGATTCTTGGAGTGGGATTCGAACCCGGGTGCCTCGAATATTACCTGGGTCTCTGGATTAACAGTCCAGTGATAATACCATGAGGATATCACCTCCCAAACATTCCAAAATTTGGGATAAGCTTGCAGGATGACTTGTTTAGTTTTGCAGAGATGTTTCCCTGACGTGCATTAAATACATGAAATGGTTGCTGAGAAAGAACAAGGCATTGAATGTTCCACTGGGTGTGATGGGAACTTGGACCCTGGATAAACTCCAGACCAAACTCATTCTCCATTGATTTGTCTCAGCTCCAGCCATTTAATTTCTGTTAGGTTACTAATTGGCAGGAAGAGATACCCCTCTGTCACTACCAGGGGAGAGGTCCTGCCTCAGAGAGCTGCCTGTTAGCCAATCAATTTGTTGGTAGCTTTCCGATGCCAAAAGCATCAGTGATAGACGGTGACCACTGCTATGGCTGTGGGGAGTCCCAGAAGCAAGAGAGTTATGCTGGAGCTGGACAGTGAGCTAAGTCTAGGGTCACACCAGACTGGCAGTCCAGCACGTGTGGCAAATAGGGTGGGGACTATTGTGGGAGGGGTAATGTGAATGGGAGGGGGAAGGAGCAGTCACCAATGGACACAGAGACACCCACTTCCAGATGTCCATCCACTAGTCAATGAGGTTTCACCAGGCATGTCAGACACTTTGCACTGGCCTACCCCCAATGCAGGGGGAGGCTTCTAAGTGACCATTTAATGGCTGCTTAAGGCCCTCAATTGGCTCACAGTGGGGTTGGGTAGGCACATGGGGCACAGTTGGCATATTGCTCAATCTTCCATCAACCCTCAACCCAACCTGCCCACTTTCCTCCCCACCACGATTACCACCACCTGATAACCAGGAAGCCATAAAGTTCAACTCATAAACCCGAAGGGCAGTTGCCTTCAGATTCTGCTGCTAACGCAGTCCCACAATCTTATTGCAAACACAAACTAGACACAAACATTTGGTATTGAAGAGCATGTCACCGAAGAGTTTGGAGTATCAATCTGCACATGCAGTCTAACATTTTCAGATATTTCGCAGTAAGTCTTTATTGGATAAAAACTGGATGTTCACATTGGATCAAGTGAATCTAAAATTTGTATCTGTGTAGAATTCAGCAATGCATCTTGTGGACAATTGACGATTAACAGAAAACAGGTTCTTGATTTCCACCACTGACAACACACTTGCCAGAAAATGCTAGCAGATTTACAGAGTATGACGATGAACGTTGACAGTTTTGTTACAATCATAAACGTGGGCCATTGTGTTTGCATTTCTATCAAAAAGTATACATAAGGATATGAAGGTCTATGCACATGTTTACCAAGATCCCATCTTAATGAGCATTTTAGTTTGAACTTAGCAGAATTCTACATGTGGTAATGTAAGTTAGGATCAATGCAGCAAGCTGTCCACATATTGGGTTAAAGCTTCCAAGGTTGCTCCAACTTAATCAAAATTTGATACTGAAATACATTGGACCAAAGCTTTGTTTGAAATGATAAATTTTAAGGAGTGTGTTAAAGGAGTAAAATGTTATTCCAGAGCTTGTTGCCTTGGCAGCTGGAGATGCAGCCAATGGTAGAGCAATAACAACTAGAGATGTGCAGGACATGCAGAGATGGTTCAAGGTTTTGGAGGTTATTGAGATCGGGAGGGAAAATATCTCAGAGGGATTTGAAAATGAGCATCGATATTTTAAATCAAGGAGTCACTTAACTGTGTATCTAGATTAGGTCTGAGAATAGAGATGTCTTGTGGCAAACAGACTGGGTGCCAAGTGGGGCCCCAAGGAGCAGAGGTTGGATGATGTCACCTTTATAAAGAGTAAATGATAGTAAAGCAGTGTTGGACTAGTAAAGTCTCTTGATGACATGTGTGAATAATAATCCATTAATCTGTTCACATTTGCCTTTCTGAAGAGTTCTGTTTGCTTTGCCGTTTGAATAGCACCACTAGCTCCGAAGATTACTTGGCTGGAGTATTCTAAGAACCTACTCTCTGTTAGCTGGACCTACGGGGACATTACAACTGAAGCATCCAATTCAACCTTACCTTATTGGCTTGTTGTAGCAGTTGGACAAAGAATTATTAAAAAGAGTGTAAGTATATTCTTTTATGCTTGTTCTAATGTGCGGGTAAATCAAAGTGAATTTAACTCTTTAAAGAACCTCCCATCTCAAACAATTGGAATGTCATTCCTCCTTTTGCCATGTGATGGATCAGTTAGGTGGCAGAGCTCAGATTTTCCTACAGTTTGCATAATATGAGGAAATATTTCTTAGTTCATATCTTAGAGTAAGGAACAAAACTTAAAGGCAAGTGCAGACAGACACAAACATTGAATGAACTCTGTGATATTACAGCTCTGATGGTAGAGGTGCATGAACAATCATAACCCACTAGTCTACTGGTTAATTTGTTTCTTTGTATTTGTTATCGGGAACAAATAAAAACAGATTTTTACCATGTTTCTTCAATAAACTCAAAATTAACTTCTTTATTCAAACAAACTTTTTATTTGTACAAGTCACATAACTAAGTAGCAACAAAGATATATTCAGAATCAAACTTATATCCCTTAATTCAAAACAGATACATTCACACACACCGGGATAATAAAACTCTACCGAGGTGCTATGGTACTTGTAAAGAAAGAAAATTGGGGAAAAAAACCTGAAGAAACCAAGCCTTCATGTTCAATTCAAAACTGATTTTCTGAAAAAAACTTCTCTCAGTCTGTTGACTTTCTGTCATCAAGATTTCAATGCTAACAGTTGTAGACTTGATAAGATGTTCAAATCAGATTTCCAATCAAATGAGAATTAGTTAGAGGTCCTGATTCTTAATTTTACCAGTCTGTTCAGGCAAGAAGTTAGCTAAACAAAACTCATACTTTGGAGAACATGGTAGCTACTTTGCAAGCTGTTCTAGTGTTATTAAGAAGAGTCGGAGACCATCCTTCCCAGCTTGGAGATCTTTCTTCTGATGCCTAAGACTGTTGCTAGACAACCTTCAGCACATGGTCCCCTTCCACTAGTGTATCTTGTAATTAAAGTTTTGCTTCTCCAAAACTACTTGACATTTCAACTGGAGACAGCTTTTGACCTTGCTTTCTCCCTGACCAGTGAGTCTCACTAAACTCCTAGATATGGACAGAAGAAAAACACATGACAAAATATGGTGGCACTGGTGGGATCCACCTAGAAAGGCACGGCAGGTCAAGATCAACAGTTGGAAAAGAGAAAAAAAAATTAAAATAGCATTTCTTTGTTGAAGAGGTCATCACTGTAGCAGTCAGAGGAGCCATCTCGCTAAATGGCTGGTTTAAGGAAAAACATTTCTGAACCAAAAACCCCTGTAGAGAAACTATTCAAATTCTATGACTCAATCGTTGGGCTGTGTTCACAATTCTCTGTAGCAAATATTGTAAATACAAGTAATCTAACCAATCCTTTGACGATGCTTTGATGTGGAGGTGTTGGTGTTGGACTGGGATGGACAAAGTTAAAAATCAGACAACACCAGTACAACGCATTTATTAGGAAGGACAAGCTTTTGGAGAGCTGCTTCTTCGTCACAACCTCGTGTTGTGTGAGTCTGAACTTTGAGCATGCTTGTAACTGTTAATCAATGGTGATGACAGGGGAGCAAACTTGAGGAGGGAGTGTTCTCATGTCGAGCTTTCAGACCCTGGAGCAACCTTGCAATTATGTGTGGAGCTGCTCAGAAGGTTTAGCTAGCACGGTGTGGGCAGAGTTCAGTTAGGGTGAAACTAGAGGCACATTTATTATTCACTTGTTGAGTTTGAGCAGTAAGGAGCAACAGTGGCCTCTGCAACAAAAGACAGTCACACATTGCCCACCAACGCAGAGGTGCAGTCCCAGGGACAGGGAAGGTCAGAGGATGGCATAGTGTCAATGTCACTGGGCTAGTAATCCAATGCACCAGTCTAATGTTGGAGGGACATGAGTTTGAATCCTATCATGGCCCCATGATGAAGTTTGAATTTAATTAAATGTGGTGACTATGCAATTGCTGTTGATTGTTGTAAAAGCCTCACTGGTTCACTAAAGTCCTGGAGGGAAGGAAATCTGCCCTACATGTGACTCCAGGCCTACAGCAGTGTGTTGGCATCTGAGTTGGCATCTCAGTTGGCATCTGACATTGCCCACCAAGCTGTATCAGCATAGATGACACTGCAAAACTGTCTTTAAAAAAAAAAGGATTGAAATGGGATGGACCACCTGTAATTGACTAGACACAGGAAATGACAATGGCAAACACGGTCCCGTCAACCCTGCTCAGTCCTCCATATCACCATCAAGTCAAGCGACAATCTGATACAGTCAAACTTACAGAATCATACCTTATAGACAATGTCCCTGACATCCATCCCTTGGTATGTCCTATTCAACTGGTAGAATTGACCCACCAGAAATGGTAGCACTGTAGCATATGTTGACCTGAAAGTCTTCAATTTTGATTCTGGACACCATTGGATTACATGGTCAAAATGAGTGAGGAAACCTCCAGTTCACTACCACATATTACCCATTCCCCTGGCTGACAAAACAGTACTCCGACTTGTCTTAGGAAGCAACAGGAAACACTGAGTGACAAGTGCACAGAGTATGCTCTGTCTTCAATTCCATCACCAAGAGTGGCTCAGTATTGCCAATACTGACCAAGCTGGTTAGGTCGTAAAGGACACTGCTGCTAAACTGGATCTGTGGCAAGTAGTAACAGAACCAACAAAAGGGCAAAATGTACTTGACCTCTTCCTCACCAACCTACATGTTCCAGTTGTCTCTGTTTATGGCAGTATCGATAAGAGTAACCACCGCACAGTGCTTGTGGAAACAAAATCCTGCCTTCACATGGAGAATAACCACCATCGCAGTGTGTAGCACTATCACCATGGTAAATGGGCAGACTCTGAATAGATCCAGCAACTATCTGTGAGGTTCTGTGGCCATCAACAGCAGTTGAATCATGGCCCAATACAATGTGCAACCTCATGGCCTGGCATATCCCCCACTCAAGCCAGAGGATCAAGCCCTCCTGTGGTCCGAAATGAAGAGTGCAGGAGGGCTTGAACAGTACCAGGCATAACTAAAACAGAGATGACTACCTGGAGAAGTTACAATCCAGGACTACTTACATGCCAACCAGTGGAAGCAGCAAGTGATAAACAAGTCCAATGGATCACAATTAAACCGTGTAATCTGTGCCATCCATTCATAAAGGGTGGTAGACAAGTAAACAACTAAAAAAGAATTTGCTCCACAAATATCCCCATTCTAAGTGATAGGGGAGCCCAGCTCATCAGTGCAAAAGACAAGATCGATGTTCATGTAGAAGTGACCAAGATGATCCATCTTGGTCTCCACCAGAGAACCCCAGTGTGACAGATGCTGGTTTACAAGCAATTCATTTCACTCCATTACATGTCAAAAAACATGTGAACCACGGACTGTCAAAGGAAACGGGCCTTGCGAAAGGCAGAGAGGGGTTGGGAGGGGGAGATGTTCTTGATTGTGAGGTATATTTGTAATTGGAGAGAAGTGTTTGATGATAATGCATCGGATGTGGAGACTGGTGGGGTGATAGGTGCGTAGAAAGGGGGTTGGGTTTAGAGCAGTGGAACGGGAAATGGAGGTGGTGCAGCCGAGGGCTGTCTGGATGATGGAGGGAAGAAAAGCACGTTGTTCAAAATAGTTGAATGTCTGGGGTGCTCGCGGCTGGAATGTCTCCTCGTCCGAGCAGATGCAGTGGAGGGTGGAGAAATTAGGAGAATGGGATGGAGCACTTGCAGGAGACTGTGTGGGTGGAGGTGTAGTCCAGGTAGTTATGGAAGTCTGTTGGTTTGTAGTAGATGTTTGTCTGGAGACTCTTGCCAGAAATGGAAATGGTGAGGTCAAGAAAGGGGAGGAGGGTGTACAAGATGGACCAAGTGAATTTGAGGGCGGGGTGGAAGTTGTGGGCGAAGTTGATGAACTGCTCCAGTTCAGCCTGGGTGCAGAACGCTGCAATGATGCAGTCATTGATATAACGGCGGAAGAGTTGTGGCACAGTGCCTGTGTACCTACTGTGAAGAGGGACTGTTCAATATAACCGACAAAGGAGCAGGTGTAGCTGGGGCCCATCCGTGGGCAACATTCAAGAGGCACTTAGATGATTACATGAATAGGGAGGGAATAGAAGAATATGGACCGAACAAGGGCAGCAGGTTTGCTTTTTAGTTTAGTTAGGCCATGATTGTCAGCACAGGCTTGGAGGGCCAAAGGGCCTCTTGCTGTACACTACTTCTCTTTTGTTCTTTTTCTTTGTTCTTTATCAGTCTATTCTCGATCACCAACATTATCATTGAAGGGGCTATCAACATCTGCTTAGCAGTAACCCGTTCACTGATGTTCAGTTTGGGCTCTGCCCGGGCCACTCAGCTCCTGACCTCATTCCAACCATGGTCCAAACATGAACGAAAAAGCTGAACAGCAGAGTTGAGGTGAGAGTGACATCAAGGCAGTGTTTGACTGAGTTTGACAACGAGGATCCCGAGTGAGGGTGCATGCTTTTATTGTGGTGGGTTTGAGTGGAGACATGAAAAATGAATGATTTGGAGATGGTTTATAGAGCACAATGTTGGAGGGGAATGGGGAAGTTGGCAACATCATGGCATTAACTGAGACTCCCGATTTTTGTCAATCTGGGCTCCACTGCAGAAGAAACCAGATTTCTAGAATTTAGGTGGGCCCTGACCAGTTCAATGGGAAATGCATATTCCAAAGTTTTGAAGAAAAGGTGAAGATGCAGTGAAGTCAAAAGACTGAGCATTCTTTGAGAAGTAGGTGACAATAGTGCTTATTAAAGAGAATGGGACATGACATAGAATGGGGGCAGGGTGACGGAAAGTGAAATCACTGAGCAAGTTACAAATTGTGGGAGATTGGGGTTGATGAGAGTTGTGATGAGAAGGAATCAAGGGCAGAGCTATATGTTCCAGGATTGTAATTTGTTTGAAGATGATTGGGAGCAAGACCATTGAGTGTGAACTGTGAGAAGTTGATTAAGTAGATAGGTAATAGGAAGGACTGGGAATGATAGATGTGAATGTCCAGAGTTACAGTTTACAAAGTGTTAGGTAATCATCTGCAGGATTGAATTAAAGAATTTAGCACCATCCAGAGACCAATTTAATATCATAGGAAGGAGAAGGGATGATTGAAACTCAATTTTGAGAAAGCATTGATATTACTTGTCTTGCACCTCCCGTGCCTATATCCACCAAGTTATCTACCTTCTTTCAATTCAAGTTTATTAAAATGTTTAAACAACCCAAACTATCAAATGACTCATCCCTGGAGCCTAGTCACAACTCCCACTGGCCTCAGAGCCATCTCATTCCTTTCACAGTCACAAGATCAATGTGAGGCTCCAGGGAGGTTGGGAAGACTGGACTTTGCCACTTGGTAATTTGGAGGTTCTGTATCTAATAGCAATCTATTGCTCCATACAGGTGCCTCATAGCACAATGACAACTTTGCTTCGATTGCCTCCTGGAGACATCTATAACCTAACTGTGGTAGCCTACACAGAAGGGAGCAGCAACTCCTCTGCACCGCGTATCATCCAACTCCGTAAGTAGCTCATTTCCATTTACCAACCGAGTAGAAGGTGTCTTGAGGGCATTGTTCTCATAATCCTGATGTAATGTTTGACTGCAGTAACGTTGCTTCATTGTTTAACAAGTGTACAATGCTTGAAAACCATAAAAGCTTAACCCAGCCATGTCACGGTGTAGCTGGAATAAGGAGTGTGTGGATTCCACAGGATCTAAAGCCTCCCATGATCAAAATGATCAAATCCATGCAATGTCCAAAACAAATTTAGTGAAGGAGTTTAAGTTGAGCTCTGTTTCACAGACTGTGTAAAGCCAGGGACAAATCCGACACAAACTAAAATTGAACTGTAAAATAGAAAATTATCTGTTATCCTCAGAATATGAATGAGTCAATAGATATGATAAAGCAGTTTTGGTTTTGGTGTATGGAGGAGTTCCAGTTTATTACACTCCATCTGTGGAATTTGATTCAAGTCTGACTAATAAACTGGAGTGGAGACTGCTCCTGATTTGGACCAATTTTTGTGTAGTTCATGTAAAGTTATCCTAAAGTTGGAAAAGAGGCAGAGATACTGACCATCAGTCACTTAGGGTTGTAGTGTGTCAGAGCCAGGTCGGGTCAGGAAATCTGGTTGTTAAGTTAAATTAAGGTGAATGCACCAGGACCACTTGCTTGGCTGATACTGAACTAACCAAATGGGCCGTTGTCCCTGCTTGATGACCACAGCGTTACCGGCCAGGGATGGTAACTCAATAAGAGGTTCTTATGTAGGCAGAGGCTATAGTCCTCTGGCACCAAGCTGACAGGGGCCTGGTATATTGCATTAGCCACAGGACTGCTGTTTGGTGGAAGTGCTGGAAATGGATGACAATGATAAAGGGAAGAAGGAGAGTAGATGGCAGTGAAAGTGGAGAGTGGGAATAATGACAGTTTGAGGAGAAAGGAACAAATTATGGCAATAAAGGGAAATGAGAATGAGACAGAGGGTAAGAGTAATACCTTGGAGGGAGAACGGAGGATGCAGATATGAACTTCGAGATATTGCAAGCCTCTGTGTGTGTAAAGTTGGGGGCAGGAGTGGAAGAAGAGCATCAATTTAATGTGGTTAAGGGGTGGGAGAAAACGACAAATTCCATTTAGGAGTGCTGGAGCAGCGGATAATTCTATAAGAATGCAAATTGTGGAGTCCGGGGTGTTTGATAACTAAGACTAGAAGAATCAGACTGGGACAGTGTGAAGGGGGTGTGGTGGATATGTGAGAGTGAATGTTGATGTATCCATGGAGAATAATGGGCTAGTGTATTAAAATCCAAGTGTTACTTCCGCTTTCCTCCTTTATGTTTACTATAAGATCTAATAGGCATTGACTAGAGCTTGCTTCAGCCAGAATGAATCATTTAATGACGGATTTAAAACTACTTCTGGAAAGTTTAGCTCTGGAAAAATCTCAAATCACCCCATTTTCTACCAGTACATCAGCACTTATGTGTCTTCAGCCCTTCATGTATCCCAGTTCCTTTATTCTCCAGCGTTAGTAATGGCATATTGAGTATACCAACATCTTAAGATGCAAAGCCCCTGTATGATATTTGTTCTGACATGTTAGGGCTATTCTTCAGTTGTCAGCTTCTTTGCCTGTAAAGTTGACGTGCGTGATTGGTACGACCACAGATTTTCCATGTGGTAGATACATTCCCAGTGCATTACGCCAGGACCTGGCTTTGGGCCATTTGTTTGGTTTAAGAGCCAACTCAATGGATGAGCATCAAAACAATTAAGATTCTGGGCATCTGGAATTTTAACGTACAACTGCAGGATGTATAAAAAGGTGCCTGAAGTTGCAGGAAGGAAAAGAGGTGACGCCCAGTAAAGAAGATCTCAGTATTTCTTTAGAATTGTGGAGTTACAGAGATCTCTTCAAGAGGGCAAAGAGGAGGCAACAGAAAGAGTTTGGCCTTGGTATCTTTTGGCGATGGATGCTGCTGAGCTGATTCAATCAGGCTTCAATGAGTGGGTCAGGATAGCACAGACAACCTAACCATACTATGGCAGGAGATCTCTAGGTAGGGGTAGCTACAGGGCGGAGATGGGTACTGCAGATGCTGGAGATTAGAGTCAAGATTAGAGTGGTACTTGAAAAGCACAGCAGGTCAGGCAGCACCCGAGGAGCAGGAAAGTTGACGTTTCGGGAAAAAGCTCTTCATCCGAATTAGCTACAGCGGCAGCAGCCAATATGTGAAAATATTCAAGAAATCAGACTTAATGTCTTGCTCATTGCTTTGTAAAACAGGACATTTAATTGATGTAATAGAAATGAAAGACTTGATCAAAATTGATACCAAACATCCATTTTAGTAAATCTCAGGTGTTACTCGTTTAAAAATGAGTAATGTAAAACAAAGAACTGCAGATGCTGGAGATCTGAAACAAAAACAGATATAGCTGGCGAAACCCATGTGATGAAGGGTCAATCGACCCGAAACATTAACTCTGCTTTTTCCCACAGACGCTGCCAGACCTTAAGATTAGATTAGATTAGATTAGATTAGATTAGATTACTTACAGTGTGGAAACAGGCCCTTCGGCCCAACAAGTCCACACCGACCCGCCGAAGTGTAACCCACCCATACCCCTACATTTACCCCTTTACCTAACACTACGGGCAATTTAGCATGGCCAATTCACCTGACTTGCACATCTTTGGAATGTGGGAGGAAACCGGAGCCCCCGGAGGAAACCCACGCAGACACGGGGAGAACGTGCAAACTCCACACAGTCAGTCGCCTGAGTCGGGAAGTGAACCCGGGTCTCTGGCGCTGCGAGACCTGTTAGGTTTCGCCAGCAATTTCTGTACTTTTGTTAAAAATGAGGAAGTTTGGATTAATTAAGGCAAGTTAAATGGATTACTTTTGCCCAGAGAATAGTAAAGTTGTCAAATTGTTACGATGACATTAATCATGAAATGCATTGAAACAAACAGAATAAACAGATGCTTGACACAATTAGCCAGATTTCTGGAGAGAAAAAGGATTGATTCAATGTGTATCCTTCATGAAACATATACATGCCCTCGTCCACCAGCAGGTACGTGTTCTGTTAGGTGTGGGATTGAATTATTTTCCTAGACACCAAACCTTACTGACTTTAAACTGAATGGTTTGCTAGGGTAGTTAATACTCAACATACTGCTGTCACAGGTAGGGCAGAACAGGTAAAGATGGCAGATTTCCCCCATAAAAGGACATTTGAGAATGAGATGTTTTTTTTTGCAACAATTGTAAGAGTATTTTTTTTTAAATTCCCTATTTACTAATAAAATTTAAATTCCACCAATGGTGGAACTTGAACTCTCACATGAGCATAAAGCATTAACCTGAGCCTTTGGATTTTTAATCCTGCGACATTTGCACTAAGCAACTCCTCCTGTCCCCAAATCTGAACCGGATTGTCTTTAAATTCACATAAAATATTGGCTTAATTCAGACCTGTTTAAAGGTGTTTGTGCCCCTGAATACATTGGTACGCATACAATGTTCTAAAGATAAGATATATGCAGAGATTGGCACTTTCTCTGATGCATAACGGATACTCACTTCCTGGGTAAGTATGTGGCTGCATCACTGGTTTTATTTTACAGCAGTCTTTCACACATTTGTTCATAAATTGCCAAACGTGTTCCTAAATTCCTCAATTGCTTTCTCTCCTTTCCCCAGTTCGTGGTCTCCATTTGCTGTGCGCAGTGCCTCAGAGCTCTTGACGGGGCACCTTCACAACAACCACTAGGAGGTGTGCAAGAGCAGCCTAAGCTCCGTTCCACCAGAGTCTCTGTCTTCTCCATGGAAAAGCACTTCACCCTGCCAATGGATGCCATTTAAAGAAATATTTATATTTTGAACAGAAATTCGATCCTGGTAGTATAGTGAGAACAGGAGAGGTAGATATTCATTTTACTTCTGAAGTCCAGGCAATAGGCCAAGCTGGGGAAAGATTTATCTCTGCTCATTATAAATACCAGGGTCAAATTTTACCAGTTTGGTTCTTCAAGTTGCAGAGCGCTCTAATCCATTTTGGTTTTGTGATTCACTGTTTGTTCACAGAACCTGCTTCTCCCAAGTCACTCTTCGCTGTCAACAAAACGCAGACATCGGTGACACTCCTGTGGGTAGAGGAAGGAGTCATTGATCATTATGAGGTCACGTGCAAACAGGTTGGAGCAAGAGATGAAGGAAAGGTTGGTCGCCAGCTCTCTCCACTTTTTCAGAACCAGGTTCTGTCACTAATTAGATCATGGTTGGAACCATTGGGGATCAGTTAGATAAGGCCAACTGTCCAGGTTGAAAAGGGTGGCGTTGGAACAGCACAGCAGGTCAGGCAACATCCGAAGAACAGGAGAGTTGACATTTTGGGAAAAAAATCTCCATTCTCCAGACATTCCCCTCACCTGAGGATGAACGATCAGCCCTCGGTAAAGGTCTCACCTTCATCCCCCAGGTCACATGTTCCATACACGTTGTTACCTGTTTATGATCTTTCACATGTTTCAGAGCTGCAGGGGTGATCCCACCAACTGGTTTTTGTATCAAAACCAGGGGGTGCAGCGCTCATACTCGATTTTGTCAGCAGTAAATGCCCTTGTTTATTTTATGAAGTGCTTTGGAAAGCCGATGATTTGAGTGTGGGCTGCGGGGACTTCCCGGAGTTTGAATGCAGAAGTCTGGCTGGTTCCAAGCATTATCCTGAGGAGTGCATTGTGGAAATTAGGAGCTGGTGTGGAGGGGCAGTAAAACTGTATAATGTTAGGAATAGGAACCCAGTGAGTACACATTCCAGGCAGCAAGTACATGACTCAAGTACAGCACAAGCTGATGTAGAATAAGTAAAACTTGTTTTGAGTTATCACTTGATTCCCCATATAAATATCCAATTCTTAAAATTATTTCTGAATGATTTTTCAACAATTATTTCACTCTGCCTCAACAATGTTGGTAACTAGTGAAGTTTATAAGGATCTTGCTCATCTTGCAATCGGTGTGGTATTTAGCACTGTCAAGAAAGTTGCTACGATCCTCCAGTACTGATGTTTACCCATCAGCGTCCAGAGGGGAGATTTGCAAGTGTTTTTGCCTCCACTAGGTTTTTATCCACATTACGTGGGAATCATAGGGGATATTGTGTGGCTTTTGTGGGGAAAGTGTGCATTTTATTCTAATTTACCTTGGTATATTTATTTGAGCACTAATGAGCAAGCCTAGTGTTGCGAACAATCTTTAATATTTGTACTTGTTTCCTCTCCGTTACACCATAGCTTTGCTACTTGGGCAGTGAGCACCTTCCTGGTGATAGCCCCTGATTTGTCCACTGCTCGTCACCTTCTCTTAGTCTCCTATCGCATTAGTCTATCTTTCTTTGGTATTTCCCATTGTAGTGTCCTGTTCAGAAGGTTTGATTCATTCCTCCTTAGAAATAAGGATATTTATTTTAAATAAGAGAAATTTAAGAAATAAACGTCCCTGTATAATTAGCTGATGGGTAATTTTAAATTCTTCCCTACTCCCTGGCATTTCCTTTGAAAACTTCAAATTGGAAAAGACTCCAACATTTTGCTTGATAACGCTGTGAGTTTTGCCAAATCTGTACAGTCAGAAATGTAGCTCAGATTGAGTGTTAACAGTGCTAATGGCACAAAGATTTACATCGCTGAAACAGGATATCTGGAGGTTTATTGCAGTTTGGAGGATTACAAAGCTCACAATTTGCTAATATCAAAAAGAAACGTTTGGGGAAAGGTGCCCTTGGTGAACTATTGGGGCACCACAGAGCTCAGAAGGGCTCAGGTTTCTCTGTTTTAATGAAGATCAGCACCACATTGTTGTCAGAAACAGTTGCTGTAAAGCCAAAACTGTGAGGGAATGAAACTGGTGTGTTATCTTATTTCTCTGTATTGCATGCTAAGGGAATGCTTTAGGGAATGTTTTAACAAAAATAGTGATGACTTTCTTTCAAAGGAGAAGCCCTCGAGAGCTTGTCGGGAATCACCTTTGTGAGTCTTGGCTCAGGTGGAGCACTCACAGCTGTCAGTCAGATGTTATGAGTTCAGGCCCTACTCTAGAGAATCTCGATTAGCATATCATGATGTACCAAGGGAATACTGCACTGCCTCACATGCTATCTTGTGTATGACATGAAAGAAGATGATCTGGGTGATTGGAACATTGCTGTTTTTTGGACATTACAGTTTATAAATTGCCTGTTGGGTTTCAGTACAAACGAATTTCAGAGATGGTTGGAGCGTGTATGACGAAATGTGAACCAAGCCTGAATTGAGTAACTATTGTCTTGGAGGGTTCCCTGTCACCTGAAAGCCTGTCAAGAACAGTTCACTTGGTTTCACTGTCACTCACTTGTCCAGTTTTATTCCTCTGAAGTAACCATTTATTATGGAAGTACAATGCTCCTGATTACTGTGTCAGAAGTCACATAGAACTTTTTAAGGGCTTGATGCTTGTGGTAATTAAACAGTTCCTGTCAGAATCCATAGAGGTACACAATGTTTGCACAAAAATTGTGTGTATTTACTTTTTCCTGAATCTGGATCTCCTAATATAAGTGATGAATCAAAAGTTGAATGAAGACATGGATTACTGAGGGTGCACTGCATAGTTGGAAGTTTCATTATCACAATCCAATGCTCTGTTTGGATTTATTGGGTGAGCATAAAGGATCTGAGATTGTTATAAAGAAGAGTAGGTGATCTCTCCATGGTGAAAGTGAGGACTGCAGATGCTGGAGATCAGAGTCGAGAGTGTGGTGCTGGGAAAGCACAGCAGGTCAGGCAGCATTCGAGGAGCAAGAGAATCAACCTTTCAAGCATAAGCCCTTCATCGGAGGTAGAGAGATAAATGGGAGGGGAGTGGGGCTGGGAGGAAGGTAGCTGAGAGTGCAATAGGTAGATGAAGGTGGGGCTAATGGTGATAGGTCAGAGAGGAGGGTGGAGCAGATAGGTGCGAAGGAAGATGGACCAGTAAGAAACGTCATGAGGCCAGGTTAGAAGAGCTGGGATAAGGTGGGGGGTGGGCACAGGGATGGGACAAATGAGGAAACACGTGAAGTCCACATTAATCCCATGTGGTTGGAGGGTCCCAAGGTGGAAGAGGAGATGTTCCTCCTCCAAGATCTCTCCAAGGTGTCTAGGCAAATATTTAGCCCTGGACCAACAATGCTATAACAAGTTATATTGGCATTATCACATTGCTGTTTGTGGAATATTTTGCTTTACTTGGAGCAGTGAAAATTAATTGTTGACATTTTAATTTTGAGCCTTATCAAAATCTTTGACAAGATTCCAAAATAAAAATTCTACTTTCTAATCTTGCACACACTCACAGCATGCATCAGAATTCTCGTAGCCAGTAAGAAATTCTGCACTTGTCCTGTGCTAGTTTGCCAATGAAATTACAATATTACTCAACTAGTATGGAATCTTCATTATTGTACTGTGCATATTTGATTCCTGTTTTTGGATTTTCTTATTCAGAGAATTCTGGAAATGTAACTGTTCAGTAAGTATTGATATGGAATGTACCACATGTATTATATTTTATCATAATTATTTCCACTAATTAACCATCGATTATCAATTCCAGTAAAGGTCAGTTCATGGAGGTCAGCATTGTGTGTAATAACTTGATACTTGTGCTCCTGGGCATGATCAATGCAGAAGAAGGAGATGGGTCAGCTGTTCTCCATGCGTATGTTTGTGGACTTTCAATTTGTGGTCTGAGTGATTTGGTAGATTGGTTGGCTGGGCATGGAAATTAGCCATCAGAAACTTGAAAGGCAATGAAACCCAGAGGTTAGTAGACTCAGGTCTATCCCTCTCTATGTTCCTGCTGTTGAAACAACTGAGAGATCCAAGTGTCTGATTACCATCCCATTGAGGAGGTGCTGTTCCAATTAAATTGCTGACCACATTAGATATCACTTTGGTAATGGGATTAATGCAGGTGGAAAAAAATGTGCTGGGGAGGCATATAGAAACATAGTCTGGTTATATTTGTGTCTGGCAATCCTTGGAGAGGGAGCACGTAATGTCCATCAATGCTTTCGATGCCTTTTGAGAGAGGTGGGCACCATGGGGGATACAGTGTTTTATTTCCCCATCAAGCTCCATTTTGATTTATCCCCTTCTCCCTACCCCTCGCCTCACTTGTGATGGTTATAGAAGTTTAGAAAATCATGAGAGGCATGGATAGGGTAAGTAGACAAGGTCTTTTCCGTGGGGTTGGGGAGTCTAGAACTAGAGGGTGTAGGTTTAGGGTGAGAGGGGAAAGATTCAAAAGGGACGTAAGGGGCAACTTGTTCACTCAGCGGGTGGTGTGTGTTTGGAATGAGCTGCCAGAGGAAGTGGTGCAGGCTGGGATAATTACAACATTTAAAAAGCATCGGGATGGGTATATAAATAGGAAGCGTTCAGAGTGATATGGGCCAAGTGCTGGTAAATGGGACTAGATTAATTTAAGCAATCTGTTTGGCATGGACGAGTTGGACTGAAGGGTCTGTTTCCATGCTGTACATCTCTATGACGATATGACTCCATCAAAGAGAACAGTACCTGCCTTTGCACCCTGAGTGCAGAGGGATTGCTGTGTTAAAGTCCTCAGTCAACACCAGCCAAAAATAGCAGAGCTAAAATACCAAAGGCTGTTATTAAAAAAAAAACTGGCTTTGAAAAATATCTTTTTGAATAAAACCATATCAGGAGAGTGCACTGCCACAAAATTCTTGAGTTTCAAATCCGTATTCTCTCGACTGCTGGCCCAGAACTTGGCTGCATATTCACAGACCCTAGGAAGTTGTGAGCTCCTCCCCATTCATAGAGTCATACAGCATGGAAACAGACCCTTTGGTCCAATCAGTCCATCCCAAACTAAACAAGTCCCACCTGCCTGCTCCTGGCCCATATCCCTTCAAGCCTTTCCTATTCATGTACCTCGCCAAAGACATTTTAAACATAGTAACTGTATCCACATCCACCACTTCCTGAGGATGTTCATTCCACACATGAACCACCCTCTGTGTAAAAGATTTGCCCCTCATATCTTCTTAAATCCCATGCCTCTCTTTTTAAAATGTGTCCCCTCATCTTGAAGTTCCCCCATCCTAGGGAAAATACAATTGTTATTAACTTTACCTACCCCCCCTCATTATTTTATAAACTTCTATCAGATTGTCTCTCAATCTCCTGCGCTCCAGTGAAAAAAGTCCCAGTCTATCCAGAGTTATTTTTAATAACTCAAACCTTCCATACCTGGCAACATCCTGGTAAATCTCTTGTGGACTCTCTCCAGCTTGATAATCTCCTTCCTGTCACTGGGCGACCAGAACTGGACAAGTACTCCAGAAGAGCCCTCATCAATGTCCTGCCAAACCTCAACATGACTTCCCAACTCCTATACTCAAAGGACTGAGCAATGAAGACAAGTGTGCCAAATGCCTTTTAAACAACCCTGTCTATCTGTGATGCAAACTTTCAAGAATTATATACCTGCACCCCTATGACCTCTGTCCTACAACACTACCCAAGGCCCTACTGTTAATTGTTTAAACCCTGACCCTGTTTGCTGTACCAAAATGCACTACTTCGCATTTATGTTTGACTTCCTGGGGTCTGTGAGTATGCAGTCAACTTCTGGGCCAGCAGTCAAGAGAATATGGATTTGGAACTCAAGAATTTTGTGGCAGTGCACTCTCCTGATATGGTTTTATTCAAAAAGATATTTTTCAAAGCCAGTTTTATTTTAATAACAGCCTTCGGTATTTTAGCTCTGCTATTTTTGGCTGGTGTTGTAATCTATGTAAAGTGTTACGTAAATGCCACCTCCTTCATCTTTTCTGCCTTTATATAACTTTCTGCGCGGTTGCAGTATTTATATTAAGATAAATGATGACAGCACAGGCAACTTCACAGTAGCCAGGAAGATAGCTCTTTGTGAAATGTTCTCAAGGAGTTAAGGCACAATGAACAGCCAGTTAGGGCTGTCAGTCTGCATCATCCACAAGAGCTATGGGTAACATGTAGGTAAAATTTATTTAATAATAACCTCTTGTTCTGTATTGTATGGATAAATGAATGAAAGGAGCAATCAAGTGTTACCGGTGTAAATAGCAGTTGGTCTATGGACGAAGTCTTCGACTTGATTCAATGAGTAAGCCTGGATGATATTGTGGCAAAACCAACTCCTTCACTGGAGTGCAGTTTAATGGAAGTGACTGGTAGCACTGTGATGGTGTTGTAAAACCAGACCCTTGGCTCTAGGCATTGTGGCTGACTGCAGACATTTAATCATTCTGAAACTGGACTCAAGAGAAATCCAGGTCAGATCTTTCCGTGGAGATTTACAGTTTGATTCTTTATGGACTGGCACTAACACTGATTGTTGTGGAAAGCCGATCAGATGTGCCTTTCCTGCGACGCCAGACCCACTCTGTCTGTCTTCCTCGATGCACTGAAACCAATCTGGGATGAGCAATAAATGCCTGTGTTTCCACAGCCCAACTTTAAGAGCTTTGACAGAAAATAATTTAAAATGTTTCCATTCCATAAGTCAGTTGTGGTGTGTGAATACTATCCGGGTGTCTGTTCCAGGAACTGTGCCTCCTTGTCTTACTCTCACAATTTAATTTAATGGAAATTGCTCTTTTCCTTTCCATTGACTGTCTTATATTGCTCAAGCTGGTCAAATCACTTTTTCCTCCACGTCTTTCAAGGCTGCAATTTTCTCAGTCATTCCCACTTCCCCAGCCTTGTGAAGTCAGGGAGCAGCCGTACAGACAAGTTGAAATAGTTCAATCAGTTTAAACTCAACTGTTAAATAGCTGGAGTGCTGATTTTCAATTACCATTCATGCTTGATCCATGCTTACAATGTATTTCTGATATCACTGGTGAATAATATACTTTCTGCAAATATTCAACAGGTAATTTATAATACATTGTTGTGGCAGCTAAACCATTCTACTACTAGAATGTTTTGATCCTGTTACATTTTGTTGAAATCTGTCAGTGAACCTTTACCTTTATACATTACCAGCTTTTCTACCGCACCTTTGGCCTACTGTTACGGAAGCAATAAGGTGAATGGCAGTGACCCAGGAGACTTTTTGGTTCATGTGAATCTTTTTAACTGTGAGGAAGAGATTCAGTCTATTGGTGTTTTCATGAAAGCATGGTCAAAACTTGGAACTTGCACTGATAAGGTTCCTATATGTGTTTATGACATTATGCCAGTGTGACTGAAAGCAAGTATTCAAGTTTCAACAGCATCTACCCACAGCTGGCCGGAACTTGAGAACATCGAAGCCAAGTTAAACGACAATAAATGTTCACTCCGACTAAATGGATGTGAAACTGCAAAGTATAAAAATAAAAGATGCCGAAGAACACTTGGTGACTGTGAAAACATCGGGCATTGTGGGCAGGATGTGAGAGCCCGCCAAGATTAGGAACAAATATACTGGCACTGACCAGTGTGCCAGTTCCCCACCGATTTTACTAGTGCCAGGCATTCCACGATGGTGTTTTCAGGGCCTGGCAGGGCTTGCTGTCTAGCTGTCCCACAAGAGGCAGGCGGCCAGTTAGGTTTATTCAGGACCTTGTTAATGGAGGGCACTGGGATTTTGTCCTTCTTGGGAGTTGTGTGGTTTGCAGTTTAACTGGCACCAAGTGACAGGCCAGGGTTGGTGGCGTTCATTCTGTCAGAGTTCTGGATAGTGCTACAGGCCATCCCTTGCTGTATACAGGTGCAGCCAAAGCCCACCCAGTGGTAGCATGGCCATCTATTATTCTAAACTGTGTGTGTGTGTGTGTGTGTGTGTGTGTGTAATTAGAGATTTTAAAAAAGATATTTGTGCACTCTGCTTTATATCTCCATTTTACTGAAACTGCACAATAAAGTTTAGAATATGTGCAACATTCTAATATTTATTAACATTTCCAGATGTGGTGTCTCTTACTTGTTTAGGAGAAAGTGAGGACTGCAGATGCTGGAGATCAGAGCTGAAAAATGTGTTGCTGGAAAAGCGCAGCAGGTCAGGCAGCATTAAAGGAGCAGGAGGATCGACTTTTCGGGCAATGGCCCTTCTTCAGGACCTTCTTACTTGTTTGTTTATTAATTGGAAATGCATTGGCCACATCTTAATTCCTAATTAGCCCCAAATTGATAACATACTGCACAACACTAATCTACATATGCAATATACCTGGCATGTTATAGAAGATGTAACCAAAGGATTTAATTTGCTGTAGCAATGATGATACTAAAGCGTATGTATTTGTGTAGCTTCTAACACATGCCTGCCCTGCCAGTCTTCCATCGTTTGTAAGTTTGAAGTTGCTTTCTCTTCATTTCAGAAAGAAGAGGCCACAGTTTACTCTCCTATTGTTACACTTACCAACCTCGTGCCATCGACCTCCTATAACTGCAGTGTGACCAGTGTCAGTTATGAGCGTTACAGTGCTCCGGTTTTCATCACTGTCTCAACAACAGGTACTTTCATTGTAAATGAAGGTATTCCTTTCATTTAGGAACAGCCTCAAAGGGAGGAATCAGGTTTTGAGTATCAGTGGATACTACTGAGCAACAGTAACTCCTGCAGTTGAGAGTACAATTCCAATTTGAAGACAGGTTCTCTGTTGCTTGAATGTTGCTCTTTGTGCAGAGTATTCAAGACAAGTGTTTAATACCAGCTAGTTAATGGATAAATGAAGTGCAATAAGGGAGGTAATAGCTTAGTGATGTTTTCGCTGAACAATTAATCCAGAGACCCAGGTAACATTCTAGGAACCTGGGTTTGGATCCTGCCATGGCAGATGGTAGAATTTGAATTCAATAAAAATATGTGGAATTAAGAATCTAATGATGACCATTGTTGATTGTTGGAAAACCCCATCTGGTTTACTAATACCCTTTAGGGAAGGAAATTGCCATTTTTACCTGGTCAGGCCTAATGTGACTTCAGACCCTCAGCAATGTGGTTGACTCTCAACTGCCCTCTGGGCAGTTATGGATGGACAATAAATCCTGGCCCAGCAGCAACACCCTCATCCTGTGAATGAATTGGAAAAAAAACAGCAAGCTTTAGGGACTCTAAGACATTTGCAGACCCATGTCAGTTTTGCTAGGATTATAGCACAGATCCATGCATTTCACACAGTGTTGTGTAACAGCCCTGGTGTTGCATTAGTTTTTATTGTGTTCCACTTGATAGTTTGAGACTCAGCAATGACAGAGTCCAGATTGGGGCATTAACTGAAAGGTGTCCTTTGTGAACTGGTGAACAATGACGTATTTCCCTGCAGAGAAAGAAACAGGGTAAGTGAGTGAACAATGTGGTGGTAGCTGAAATATAATTTGAGGAAGTGAGACGTTATTTTGACTGTAAAAACAGAAAAGCAGAATAATGTTTTGAAAACGTGAATCTTTCTAAATGTTGATATTCAGGGAGATTTGTGTGTACTCGTACAAGAAATGTAAAGTTGGCAGGTTGATGCAACAGTAAGTAAGGAAAGTAAATGATACGTTGCCTTTTTTTTACTTAAGATTATAATACAGGGGTAAGGAAGTTATGCTGCGGTTAAACACAGCACTTGTTAGAGCACACTTTGCTTGAAAAAACTGCATGCGGGTTTGCTCTCCAAGTTTAAGGAATGAAATAGAGTAGTTACAAGTGCACGGCTACAATGAAAGTTTGGCTCCTGGGATGAAAGAGTCATCTACGGTAAGGGACTAATAAACTGGGAAAATAATCTGGAACTTCAAAGAGTGAGAGGTGATCTCTTTGAAACTTAAAAAAGTTTGAAGGACCTTAACAAGGTCGAGACTTAGAGGTTGTTTTCCCTGGCAGAGAAATCATAAATACCAACAAACGACCTCAAGGTAAGCTGTCAATCATTTAGGACTGAGATCAGAGAAACATTTTCACCCAAAGGTTGTGAATCTTTGGAGTTCTGTCCTCCGGAGGATTGCAGGTGCCCCATCATCAGTTGTACCTCTGTAAACCAGCAGCCTTGGGACTGGATCTTTGTCAGATCAGACTGCAACTCAGGAAGACTGATATCAGGGTTAGCGCAGAAATATTTAAACACATTTAAAAATGCTCTGCATCAAGTTACCCACAGTCTTCAGCCTTTTAAATTCAATTATGTTTCCTTGTTGCAAATCATTTTGAAATGATAAATGATCCTCAGTACAGAACCGGAATAAAGAGAAAGTTTCATTGGTGTCAACTGCACCAGAGGGCAATTGTTCCTGTGTGCGTTTTGAAGCACTTAATTCTTTATACCTCCCACACCCATCTGTGAGAAACAATATCCACCCATTGTTACTGAAGGATCTAACGATTATGATCTGAATTATTCTAAACTGAAAGATGAGCATTTCACTGAAATAAATGTGAGTGCAGACTGAGCATGTGCAACACCCTGACATGACTGAAACAGCATCTTCGCACAGGACCAATTATCCTGCTCCTTGTCAAGATGAAGCTCACTTGGAAACTAGCTCAAACCAGCCCATTGATAGATCTACACCAGCACGACAAGGATAACCTTTTGGGGAGATGGCCACAGAACACTCCTGGGTTCATCAGTAAACTGGAATAGGAACCACAATGTGGGCGCTAGAGAGTGCTGCATTAGGGAGGTACAACCTGGAATTTTGGTGCCTCTGGGAATCAAGGGATGTTGGAAGGGAGTGAGAAAGTGGAGTTGGGGCAGATCAGGCTGGTCTACTCCTGCCATCTTGCGTCCTTATGAATGCAAAAATGTGATGGTTAAATTCCTTTATTCCCCTTAATACTGCTGGATAAGGAGCAAAGCCTAACACAAGGCCTAGCCACTTGCTGACAATTGTTTTGAGAGCAGAATGGCTAAAGCCTGGGATAAGATGAATTATATATCTTCTGGTATCATACAGTTGCTCACTACAAAAGAGAACAGAAGAAACCAAATTGTGGTTAAATGCAAGACAAACGAGAGGAGTACTTTTAGCTTTACTGCAACATGATCCACTTGAGGCTGATGGGGAAATAGAGGAAAGTATGTTGTGTTAACCTCCAGTGAAGGGTCACCACCACCTTTTCAGGGCAACAGCTGCTGGAAGGGGGTCTGCTAGCTCAGCTGGCTGGATGGCTGGTTTGCTGTGCAGATTGGCACCAACAGCATGGGTTCAATTCCTGCACAAGCTCAGGTTATCAGGAAGGACTCTCCTTCTCAGCATCTCCCCTTGCCTGAAGAATGGTGACCCTCAGGTTAAACCACCACCAGCTATCTCTGTCTAATGAGAGAGCGGCCCATGGTCTGGTAGGATTATGGCAATTCTACCCTTTACTGATGGGCAATAATGCCTGCCTTGGGCAGGAAGAAATTTGTATCTTGTTGTTACACAAGTGGAGTGATTTCGGACAGTTCGCATCACTGCATTGAGTATATTTTTAATAAATATTAAAGTAATTTTTAACAAATATTAAAGTAGTTTCCAAACAGTTTTATGTTCATCAAAGTTGTGCTCATGAGGAGCAGAATGTCCTGACCAGTTGTACCAGAAAGGAGTTTCTGATTCATTCTTTTGAACATCTAGTTACAGAAGTGAATTCGAACATGGTGGTCATCTCTGCCCTCGCAATCCTGAGTATCCTGCTTATTGGACTGTTGCTGATTACACTGTTTGTTCTACGACGAAAGCACTTGCAACATGCCAGGTACAGAGTAACTTTCTACACACATTCTCTCCTCCAGCTATGTTGAGTTACTCATTATCGAGGTCATGTATAAATAATCACATTGCTCCTTTACAGAAATTGTGGAGCCGGAATATTTGTCAATTTCGCCACTTTGGAGAGAGATGGGAAGTTGCCATTTAACTGGTACGTTCAGAGTGAAAAGGAGAGGTAAATGATTGGATTGGCAGAGTGATGGGCCTTTTATTTTTGAACGCCTGAAAATCAGTTTTAATTTCCACGTAACCTTTTTTTATCTGAGATGGTTTGAACAGCGGAAGTCATAATCCCAAACATAACAGAGCAGTCATTGTAACAGAGCAGTTCACTGACAAAGTACAGCAAGTAAGAAGTAAACTTCCATTGTCTGAAAGGGACATAAAATATAACTTAGAAACTTCAGTAGTTGATTTCCAAAGTTTGGAGTATATCCAAACTTCATTTAGTTTTCCCCCAATTACTTTGTGGTGTATATGTGCACTATACTTCATATAATCTACAGTTCCACACAAGAGTCAAGATTAGAGTGGTGCTGGAAAAGCATAGCGGGTCAGGCAGTATCCTTCCTGATGAAGGGCTCTTGCCCAAAACGTCGATTTTCCTGCACCTCGGATGCTGCCTGATCTGTTATGCTCTTCCAGCACCACTCTAATCTTGACTCTAATCTCCAGCTCGGAAGTCCTCACGTTTGCCCTATACTTCCACACCAACCAACCAGCAATAATACCAATTAGGCATATGTTCTTCAATTCTTGCTATTTTCATGTTGGTTTTTAAGAGTTGCAGTGATGTCACCAGGGCAAAATCTCAGCATTCGGGGCAAAAGCAAACACAGAAAGCTGACACCAAGACATTTCTTATACATGGAGAGCATTGCTGGGGTATTAAACAAGTAATTGGCATCTGCCTTACCAAGGAAGAATCTTCTACCTAATTCCAAGGGAAAGTAAGGTTTGTCCAGGTAATTAGGAAGGCAAATGGCATATTGTCCTGGGAGTGTAAGGAAAAACAAGTGTTGCTCCGATTCTATAGGGCTTTGCTGAAACACAGTTAGAATCCCACCCTTCTAGTTAAGCTCTTTTCAAAAGTGCTGGAGAAACTCAGCAAGTCTGGACGTCTAAAGTACACTTGATGAGGTGCCACAAAATCGACTTGCAACCAAACTTGATGGATGTGGAATAAAATGAGAAAGTGGCAGAAGATGGCTGTCAGGAGACAGCAGTGGTGAACAATCGAAGGGAGATGTATTGCGAGGCTCCCTGGAGGTTGGCGCTGGGCTTGAAATCAGAAACTGCTGGAGGAATTCAGTAAGTTCTAAAGAAGACTCATAGCCGATTCCAAGCATTAATTTTGTTTTTCACTGTCAGATGCTGCCAGACCTGCTGAATTTCACCAGCACGGTGGCTCAGTGGTTAGCATTGCTGCCTCACAGCTCCAGGGACCCGGGTTTGATTCCAGACTCTGGCGAGTGTCTGTGTGGAGTTTGCCCATTCTCCCAGTGTCTGCGTGGGATTCCTCTGGGTGCTCTGGTTTCCTCCCACAGTACAAAGATGGGCAGGTTAGGTGGATTGGCCATGCTAAATTGTCAGTGGTGTTCAGGGATGTGTAGACTAGGGGGATTAGCCATGGGAAATGCAGGGTTACAGTACAGGGTCTGCGTGGGATACACTTTGGAGGTCGGTGTGGACGCAATGGGCCGAATGGCCTACTTCCACACTGTAGGGATTCTATGATTGAGTTGCTTTGTTTCAGATCTGCAGCATCCACTGTATTTTGGAGACGTTACTAAGACTACAGCCTTTCTTGATTGATATTAATAACCTAGTCTTGGGTGTACAGAGCACAATTTCAAAAACAGGAAATATTATGAATAGTGAGGAAGCTAGTGATAAGACCTCAGGAGGAGGCAATAACCAAGTGATATTATTGCTACCCAGCAGACGAAATTAATGTCCCAGGGACCTGGGTTCATATCCCGCCATGGCTGATAGTGGAAATTGAATCAAATGAAAGTCTGGAATTAAGACTCTAATAATGACCATGAAACCACTGCCAATTGTCAGGAAAAACCGTGTGGTTCACTATTGTGCATTAGGGATGAAAACTGCCATCCTTACCTGGTCTGGCCTACACATGACTCCAGACCCATAACAATGTGGCTTATTCTTGAGCGGGCAATCAGGGACAGGCAAGAAATACTGGCCTAGCCAGTGATGTCCACGTCCCATGAATGAGTTTTAAACAAAAAGGACATAAGCTGGTGGAATTGGCACTCATTTGGCAGTTATTCAATGTAGAGACTTGTGAAGTGATGCTTTTACTTGTTAGTTGGAGGAAAGAGGCAACATACAATAAAGGGAATGCGGGGACACAGAGACCTGGGTGTAAATGTGCACAGTATTTGGCAGGGCTTGTTGAGAAGGTGGTTGAAAAGGCAGATGGGATCTGTGTCTTAAATAAAGAAAGCTATAGAGTATAAAACCGAGGAAGTTATGAGCATCATTAAACACTGATTCAATCTCAACTGCATTTGTGGGCCAATTATGAGAACTGTAGTTCAGTTGATGACACACGAATGTGGGAAGCGATATGCATCACTGACAAGCTGTTGAGAGCAGTGCTCCAAATGAAGAAAATAGAGGATATTGCAACAGCTTTTGAAGTCTTCCAGCTTCTACATGTAACAGCATCTGGTCATCTCTGGAAGTCAGAAACCTGCAGAAACGTTGTATCTGACAAATGAGTGCTTTACTCAAATCAAGCAAACTACTTAACAAAATGTTAGTTGTCCAAGTGTTGCAAGAAGTCATGATTAAAGGATGGCCCCAAAGCATAGGGGTATATTTGTTGCTGTAAGAATGTATCGGGCAATCAGAGACAAATTGACAGTCCTCAATGGGCATGTTGTATAAAGGAATTGAGACGAGAGATGCTAAAGTGCATCTGTGCAGGCTACTAAGGAATGGAGTCAAGTTTGAGGAAGGCAACCAATGTGCTGGGTTGGTCAAATATAAGCAATAAAATCCATATCAGTGCTGTGCTTGCAATGAGTACCGAGCTAAGTAAATCAGGCTTTTGATGACACATGAGGTTGCAGACAGAGCACGGCTAAAGCTGTGAGTATTTGTCTTCACTCTCTCAGAAATGATCATCTTGTTCCATAGACTACTGTTCTGACTACTGGGAGATGGACCAGTTGACTCCAATAACAATCAGTGAGACTCAGTTCATCAGTGAAGAACTTAACAGCTTTGTAAACGTTATTAAACGGCACACATTAGCTCCACACAATACCCAACAAAATGGAGAGGCAGAGCAAATCAAACACAGATGTGTACAAGGTAATCCTCAAGTGGAGAAGAAACACGCTCACTGAACACACAAAAAGTAATCCAGTACAAAGACAAATAGTAACTACTCTTCCTGACAGCAAAAAAACCAAATTTCATTTTACTAAACCATTCCCAAGGCTGAGTATTGGAGAGCTTGGCAATATTCTGGACAAGCTTCAGCCAGAGTGGTAACTTGGCACCTGTGTATGGCAGGCGCCATCTTGATTGTATGCGGCGGAAATGAATGAGCAGATATAGCCCCACAATCACAGGCAATAAGCACAATAGGAGAAACGATTTCTCAACTGGCAGGGACAATCAGGAAGATGCGAACTCATCGCCTGCATTGGTCTTGGCTCAACCAACAGACCCAATGATCCACAGCAAACGTACATACCATGGCAACAGCAAGTGCCTGCCCAGGGGAGGAACATCTCCCTGACAAACATTTAATGACCACGTGTGCCATCAAGAGACTGGCATGATTTTAAAACCGTTTTCAAAATGCATCTGCAGAGACGGAAGAAAGTAACAAACTGCTAATGTGGGAAAACAGTTGTGCATGCTGGGTAATTTGGGCCACTCAGAATGATATTGCAAGCAATTTTTTGTATTTCTCGGATGGGAGGTGGTTGGGATAGAAATGTAACACTGTGCCTCCTGGCTTCCCATAGTCACCTGGCCTCTACCAAGAGGCAATGGGGAGACCCAGTTTGAGCTCATTCAAGTAAGGACACAGTACAGACAATATGTTACTTGACTGAACTCATAAGAGTTAAGAACGTGAGGAGACTGATTTGCAGAAGAAGCAACAGCAATGGTTTTTGCTCTCTGAGTGGTGCGGGTTTAGAAAGCACTGTGTGTATTTAAGCTGGCCTTCAGAAAAGAATTTGATTGGTGTCTGCAGAAAAAAAAAGATATTGCAATGCTACGAGGGAAAAAGGCAGGCATTGGGGCTCAAGGAATCACCCTTGTAGCGAGCTAGAATAGATATGGGGGACTGAATGGCCAACATAGATACCAATAGGAAAAGAATGAACTTATGGTCCTTCCAAGACTGATGTCACATCGATGTAAGGAGAGGCATGAAAATATTGGTGCTGGCCACTGTCAGTTTTTAGGGCACTGCTCCTAGAGCTGGCCATTTGTGCAAGGTGACCTCAATGCTTGGATAGACTAGACAATTAGGCTTTTAAAGATATAATGGTGAGTTTATGACAGAGGCTTTGGCAGTTGGTCTTCTATTTCCAGTTGCACAAGATCAGATCAAATGCCTGGAACTGGGCACCAATCAGAAGGCTGGGATTCCAAGCCTCCTGATAGGCCCACTGCAGGTACAGCCAAAGAACACCTTTTTGTTGGGGTTCAACACCACCCCCTCCCCCTGCCTTGCCCCCAAAATGGTGGCTTGGCTTCTTTTCATTCAATGAAAATATTTGAAGATAGTGCTTGAGAGGGAAACTTGTTGCTGATGTACTCTGTCCAGTTTTTCACCTCATACTACACCTAGCTGCTCCTTGGAAGTTGGTAGGTCTCCAGTAGTGAGCGTGCTTGCTTGCTAGGTTTCTCGGACAGGAAAACTGTCTCCATGCCAAGTCAGTCACATAGAAAGCTTAGTTTTAATTAGTTTCCCTCTACAGGCAGCTTTAGGCCCTGAAACAAATCCAGCTCTTGTTTCCTGAAAGTTTGGTGATATTTCGAGCCAAAGACTGATGCCTAGCTGTTAACACAATAATAACTCGAGGAGAGTTCTTCTTAACTGCAATCCAGTCTCCGTATAATTGTGCATAATGTCTAATTGGAAGCAAGTCAAATACTGCGGCAGGAATTGAAAAGAATAATATAGCAGGTAATGGTTTTGATTTTGTGTTTGCACGTGTGAATGAAGCTATTAGTCATGTTAACTTTGTGCATTTCTCTATCTGTATTTCATTGTAACACTATCTGAGTTGTGCAGCATGTCTGTGTTACTGCAGAATCTCTTTATACTGTACCTAACTAAGTCTTGCTTCATGTGTATGTTAATTGCAGGCTACTTTCTCTTTTATTAATCAAACAGACTCTATGTCTATATGTGTCTGTGTTGCATTTTCTCAGGCGTAGAAGTATTTTTGCTGTGCTTGCACTTCTCCCATCATGCCTTTGGACTGACTATCTTTTGGCCTTTGGTATTAACCCTTGGTAAGTTTATTTTAACAGCCTTCTTACCTAAAGCCTCCTGAGAAATGTTAAAACTGAAGCATCTCAACCAGATGTTCTCTCACGACTGTATTGTGAGAAGCTATGAGCTACAATATGGAGGATAGTTCAGAAAGTTACTTGTGTTATATACCATAGAGTTATGGGCATTTGTTCTGTCATTTTGTAAGGAGCATGAGGTTAGTTTGTAACTGGTTAGGCCAATTCCCATTGAGTGTTTAGAAGAATGTGAGGTGATCCTGTTCAAACACAGTGTCCTGAGGGGGTCTGAAAAGGATGGCTCCACTTGGAGTTGAGTCAAGAATTAGGGGAGGCAGTTTCAGAGCAAGAGATCTCACTTTTAAGATGGAAGTGCAGATTCTTTTGTTTTTACCTCTGTGAAATTCTTTTCCCCAAAAGCAGTGTCGTTGAATTTCTTCAAGGTGGAGTTTGATAGATTTTGATTAACAAGAGAGTCAAGGGTTATGGGTACAGACAGGAAAGTGGAGTTGAGGTCACCACAATTTTATTGAATGACCAAGCATGCTCAAAAGGGCTGGCTGGCTGGTATACTCTGACTCTTGATTCCCATGTTCCTATGTCCAGGATGTAGGTGAGGCAGTGACTAGGTGGTAATGGCACTGCACTGGCAATCCAGAACCCCAGGCCTACGTTCTGGAGAGAGGTGTTAGACTCTTACCATCACAGATGGTGAAATTTGAATTCAATAAAAGACTGCAATGGAGAGGTGGTCCAATGGTGTCCTACTAAGACTGTAGATTATTGTATTAAAAAAAAACAGGCATCAGATTCATTAATGTCCTATAAGGAAATCTGTCATCTTTACCTAGTCTGGCCTACATGTGACTACTCACCTACAGTAATGTTGTTGACTCTAACTGCCCTGTGGGCAACTAGGGATGGACAATAAATGCTGGTCTAGCCAGCAATGCCCACATCCTGTATAATAACAAATAGGATTGACCAAGGGCCTTAAGAAAGAATTAACTTAGAGCAAAATTTATACTTTATTATGGAAAAATCAGGCGAGAATGATCGCCAAGCCAGAGGAGAAGTGACCAAATGGTTAAAGTTAAGCAAAGTTTGAGGAAGAACACTCCAGCGTGTAAGGCCCAGATGGATGATGGTGTGGCTGCCAGGTGAATGAAAAGCAGGAGATGAAGGGTATAGAGAGGGTGTTTAGAGATAAGCTTTTTCCCAGGGTGAGGGATTCAATAACGAGAGGTCACACATTCAAGGTGACAGGAGAAAAGTTTAAGGGAGATAAACGTGGAAAATACTTTACACAAAGGGTGGTAGGTGCCTGGAACACGTTGCCAGCAGAGGTAGTAGAGGCAGGCAGGGTAGATTCATTTAAGGTGCGTCTAGACATATGTATGAGTTGGTGGGGAGCAGAGGGATACAGATCCTAAGGAATTGGGCAATAGGTTGAGACAGTGAATTTGGATCAGCACAGGCTTGGAGGGCTGAAGGGCCTGTTCTTGGGTTGTAAATTTTCTTTGTTCTTTGTTTTAAACAACGCCAGTACTGGAGAATGCTTGGCTTTGTTAGGGTTGTAAGACTTGCTGAATTTGCAACTGGGTGAGGTCTCAATGTGACTGCAATACTAGGATACAGATTTTAAATGAATAAGTGGGAAATCAAGCAGCCAATGTGAATCAGCAGGAACAAGCTAATGAGTAAACAGGCAGTAGATTTAGGTTCCAAATTTAACATTTTTATCATCAGTTATAGAATTTCAGTGGCTAAATAGGTTATTAATTCCTAAACTCAAGCTCTTTAAAATTAGTAACTGTTTATGTACCTGGGAATATGTCTTATGTTGGGAAGTTAGTAAAAGACAAATCTACATTGTAAAAAATATTGATAACTACATCACTGCATGAAAAGATGAAGAACTAATTCAAGTGCATTGAATTAGTGATCGATGTGCCTACATTCAGATTTATTAACAAATATGAATGTAAATATCATTAGCTATATTGGTTAGGTTATGGCATTAAATGTTAATATATACTGTAGTATATTTGAAGATTTAATTGAGGTGTATAAAATTACGAAGGTCCAGGATAGAGTGAATAAATGCAACCAATTTCCCTTGGCATATAGATCAATCATCAGAGGGTACAGGTTTAATATAATTGATAGAGGATTAGAGGAGGAAATGCAGGATCCACCTGCAGGATGAAAGCACATTGGAGCCTGGTGCTTGAAAGGCTAGTCAAAGTAGGAACTCTCATCACATTTAAAATCATAAATGGAGGTGGAGGTGCCATAACCTCGAACCCTAGAGGCCAAGAGCCAGAAAGTTGGATTGTTTTGGATGTCGATTTTCAACGGCTTGCTGTGTCGTGAATTTGACAAGTTTCTACTTTCACTATGAATCAACATATCTATGTAATGAGGTATATTGGTATTTAACACTGCTACTTTATAAGATATCCCAGTAAGGTAATATACAAGAACCATACAATAAATCAGTAATCTGCCAATAAAATAAACAATACAGACATGCTTCTTCTACAGTATACATTAACTCAAACCTATATTTCATTAGTAACAATAGTAACGAATGTAGCCATGTCCTAAAGTATGCTAATGTATATTACTATACTAATTGTATACTACAATAACATAATATAGTATACATTATGCAGTGCTATATGTGTAGTATACATTATACTCTCACAAAATGTAAGTATTAATACTATTCACATGTTAAATACATGTAAAATCACAATCATGAGTAATGTATATATTAATGTGCTGATATTATAAGATTGAATAACTGAAGCACATATAGTTTTACATACAACGCCACTACATTGTTAGACACACTGGTGACACAGTGTTCTTACACTGAGTATGGCTCCCTGTTGTGAATGCTGTACTTACCCTTGTGTTTGCCTCTATGTCCAGCCAGATCCTTTTCATTGTGTAATCACATTTGCTCCATTTTATTGTATGTTTATCAATATTTTGTGTCAGTTATTACCAACCTGCATGGATTCTGTCCTAGCCTTT
This sequence comes from Chiloscyllium plagiosum, assembly GCF_037043375.1. NCBI lineage: Eukaryota > Metazoa > Chordata > Chondrichthyes > Orectolobiformes > Hemiscylliidae > Chiloscyllium > Chiloscyllium plagiosum. The sequence goes on from NW_028270161.1 coordinate 48,660,564, forward strand.
AATCCATAGCGACTTTTCCTTCATCGGATTGAGATATGTGCTTATCAAATACCAGGTTAGTAAAATGAAAATGACTCAGGAAAGAAGGGGATAAGAAATCATTTTTTTACTGTAAGTTATATTCAAGTGTAGATAGTTACTGAGAGTCTTTTGGAACAATGACTTCCAAATTATGTTCAAGTGTGCTGTTTGTTACAATTGAGGAAGTTTCATAATGTTCATTACTGAAGCTAGAAACAGATGGCATCTTTCTAATCAGATGTTCTTTAATTACAGGAATAAATATGCATTGAAGAAGAGGAAACTGGCCAAGTATGTTCAGCACTTTTCTGATGAACTTGAAACTGATCAAAAATAGTTCTGATCCAAGTGTTAGACAGTGAGGTATCAGTACCAGTAAAGTTGAAACTTTATTGCTGGAACAGCACAGCAGGTCAGGCAGCATCCAGGGAACAGGAGATTCGACGTTTCGGGCACAGGCCCTTCTTCATGGAGCTAAGTGCATCAGGACCAGTAAACTCAAGTGTATCTATCCTATGTTACAAATCAGGCTTGCTTCTTTGCACAACTCCAACACCGATGCAGAAGAATAGGGCCTTTGTAAATTCCAGATAGATCTACAAGGATCTTCAGGTGCAGGAAGATACAACATTGCAGTCTTATAAAGTAGATGTTTCCTGTAAATTTTTATTGTGTGTAAGAGGAAAATGTGTTCCTAAGACTAGGAAAACTGTTGGATCTGGTCTCCATCAGGCTGCTGATTTATAAAGTTCAGATCTCGATGTACAACTTTTCTTCAACCCAGTTATGGAGAAGCACTGACCATCTGGGGCACACAGGAGTCTTTCTCAAAGTCTCTATTTAAGACCAAGACCAATCTTTGCAAAAACCCAATCAAAATGTCAATCAGAAATCATGGATTGCAACTTGATACTGAGATTGCTTTCCTGACCACACCACATCCTCCTAACAATCATTCCAGTCAATCTTACAGGGTTCAAGTAAGTCTCGTTACAATATCGTTCTCAATAATGATACATTGCAGAATTTCTCACCGGGTAATGGCAATGGCACAGATGAAGGTTCTTTTTTAGCTCATTTATCCATATTTTAAGGTCTGCCTGTAACCACCCATGCATTTCTGAGGCAAGAGAACGGCTAGCAACCACTGTCATAATGTGTTGCACAAAAGATGCAACTGCCATATGTATAACCAAGTCACTGATGTGACATGGCTTTGGTTTTTACCCACCTCTTTACTCATGAGAAACCTCACTCAATTAGAGAACCTGAAAAGTCATCATGGAGCTAAGTGCATCACAAGTCTTTCATCCTCTTTAAAGGTTGTATTCGTTGTACTATAATACTGGGCTCAAAAGGGTGAAATCATTTTAAATGGTCTGACAAGTTAAATTTATAATGACGAGTCAAAATAAAACCTATTTTCATTTTAATAGCTTCCACTAAGTCAGCACTGAGTAGTAATACTCATAACTGATGAGTTAGTGAAAAATGTATTGGGAGACCACAGACAGCTGTGATTATTTTTAGTTGGTTAGACCGAGCAATGGTTTTTTTTAATTTAAGCTGCTTCTTTCTCAGCACTGTAGAATATTGATGGTATTTTTTTTCCAATTATTGATCCTTGCTCCTTGCACATGAGTAATTGCTGATATGACTTTGAGCTGCAAGTTGTTCATTTTGGTTTGCACTCATTTCCTTTCTGTGGTGATGTGCACTGCTTCCCAGAATTGCTCAACTGAAACTGTTGGTTTGTTGCACAAAAACTGATGACCTCTGCACTAACAGCCCTCTCAAAAAAGATTTTAAATATTTAGAAATAACCTGGCATATGCCATTCCTTTGAGGTGCCCAATGTGCAGTCCGTGTTGAAAAAGAAGTGTGCGATAGTCAGGCTCTTGTTTAATTATTGGTGAACATATTACCTGTCTCAGAGAATGGAGCTAATCAAACTGAGAACGTAAAATTACTGTAGCCTGTTTTTCATCTTCTATTGTTTAAAACAAAAATTGCTAGAAATATAAAACAGGTCAACCCATTTTACACTGTTTCGCATTTACCCACGGAACTCTCATTTGATTTCCTCTGGCTGCAGCTTTTAAAATGGAGAACCTTGCGAGTGGTAAATGCTGTGTTCATGTTGTATCTGTGTCCTGTCAGTGATTTAACAGAGTCAGTGCGACAAGTCTCCAGTACACCCAAACCCATTAGTTTACACCAGCAATTTGCATCTAAATGTAACTATGCATTTACACATGTTACAAGTGTAACTTTAAACAGTCCTTTCCATAGGCCAGAAATGAATTGAATAGGCTTGAGCGTGACTTACATAATTTTGAAATAACAGAAGTCGCTTGACTAAAGTTCTAATAATGTCACCTTTCACTGCCGTAGCAAAGGCATCTTGAGAAGTGAATTTATCTTTAATGTGAATTCATCCTTTTTTTTTAAGGCCAATTACAGGAGTTAAAATTAATGGACTGTTCTGTTCACTTCCCATAGCCCTGTTCAGCTGGACGATTTTGAGTTATATCTGAAGGACATGGGTAGAGACTCTGATTACAAATTCTCTCTGCAGTTTGAGGTAAGGTACTCCTTCAGCTAATGAGACACTGACAGAAATATTTGCTCCTCCTTTTCTTTGCTCGTGCACGTACTTGGTAAAGTCACTGTAACCCGAGAGGGCTATTCTGTCCAAGAGACAAAGATGACCAGTGATGAGTTTAATCTGAGGGTCGCCTCACCTCAGCCAGCGCAGGAACACACGTTGTTGATGTCACTCTGGGTCAGCAACCAGCTGTCCAGCCAACGAACCCCCTTGATAGCTCAGCTCAGATAGCAGGCAAACAACTGTTACCTTATGTTCCTGCCACTACGTTGTCTGGTCAGATAGGCAGTATGTGAGAATAGGCTGTGGTTCACTATCACTGATTTATTTCAAATTTTTCCTTCTTCCCTCTTCTACAAACACCAACCCCAATGGGAAAGTCTCCCATTTCTGTTCAGTGTCTCCCTCAGTAACTGACTAGCATCACAGCATCATATTGGTTCCTTGTCTATAAACTGGAGTGATGTTAATGGCACCACATTGCCTGAGAGGTCAGCTGATCCACCTCCACTATGAACAAGTCTTTTTACAATTTAGATTACAATTTGTTTTTATATTAAACAAACATGTGTTTGTACATGTGTTTCTACTTGTGCCTTCTCATTATCGTGCCGATCATGTCTTTCCATGAACTCATTATCATTCTGGTTTTCATTGTCAGGATCTAAAGCTTGTGGGTCAGGATATACCCCATGATGCAGCTGAACTGCCAGTGAATCGATGTAAAAATCGTTACACTAATATCCTGCCGTGTGAGTATTTACGGAGTCATACAATACTGCATTCATCAAATAACTCTCTCTCACGTCATTTTCCACTGTCTGGAAGTGTAATTCTTGTGAAACATGAAGAGCTTTAAATTAAATGCATTGCAGCTTTTAAACCAAGTTGCTTTTAGATTAAACTCCCAAAGGACTGTTTCTGTTCCTAACAGTTCGTAGGTTCAATTGGTTTACTAATGGTCTGAGTGATAAGTGTTGGAAGGCGCTCATTTTTTTCTACAATGTGGACTTTTATATTATGATGTATTTTCATAATTTAGAGAAAAATGTTGAAAACTGCAGGTTTGACATTTAACCTATTTATTTACACATTGAACTCTAACATGCCACAACCAGTCCCACTTTGCTGACTCAGCCGATTGTCCTGTTTAAGCTTGCTAACAGTCCTGCAATATTAATCCATACCTTCTCGCTGACCCAGGGAAGATCTACCCTACCAGCTCAAGGAGAGGTCCACTAAAGTGGTCTGAAGGTATTGCTTCTGCACACCAGCCATCCTGCAACACCTAAACCACCACAGAGTGTTGGCATGACCCAATTGGGAACGTTGTGCTGAGAAATGAGCCCCACTATTCCACTTAAGCCTCGACAAATGTGTATTAAGGCACAAAATCCAATTTTACCAGGCTGACTGACTGCAGTTTGGAAACCAAACTTAAGGTTTAGTTATGAACAGGAAAAATAACTTTATAATCAATACCTCTACTTTAACAAAGAAAATTGATTATTAATTACTAAATTACCACTATTAAACTTAAGCTATACCACTTTTTACCCTAGCACACACTCAATTATGATTGACACATAAGGTAGAAAGTTTGACACCAAAACAGTGGATGGCAGGAAAATATACAATCAGTGAAGAAACTATTCGGTGTCCCAAATACAGACACAAGTAGAATGAGCTGCTGTTTATAATCCACGTGTTGCAAAGTGCTTCAATGCACACTTTATTCCCCCTTTTTTTAAAAAAGTGTTCATGCTTCCATTTTCAGTTCACAGTCCAAAATAAAAAGGTGTGGTCTTTACAGTCACAGTAACATGATGAAAGCAGTTAGGATTAAATGAGAGAGGCCCACCCTGAACATTTCAATATACGACCACTAATGGGTGACACGGTGGCTCAGTGGTTAGCACTGCTGCTTCACAGCGCCAGGGACCCAGGTTCAATTCTACCCTTGAGCAACTGTCGGGAGTTTACACATTCTCCCCGTGTCTGCGTGAGTTTTCTCTCTCACAGTCCCAGGATGTGCAGGTTAGATGGATTGGCCATGCTAAATTGCCCATAGTGTCCCGGGATGGACTGGGTTACAGGGATAGGCTAGGTCTGAGTGAGATGCTCTTTGGATGGTTGGTGAGGACTCAATGGGCAAAATGGTCTCCTTCCACATTGTAGGGATTCTATGATGAAATGTAATAAATAAACAGATAGAGTTGAGGCAAGGGAGTAGAGTAGGAATGTGGAAAATGAAGTTCAGTGAATGGCAGAAAGGGAACAAGGGGAGAAGGGGGCATCAAGTAGCAAGAAAGAGGGAAATAATATTACTTAGACAGAGAACTACCGCAGAATTCTCAGATGCAGAAGAATCTAGATGTTATGAAACTTTGAGGTATTCAAGAACGTTAAAGAGTTGAAGTATGGCACTATTTTTATATGGTTTTAAGTACAATGCAAATGGAATTAATGTCACATCATTGAGCTTTATACTCCCTCAGAATGTCAATTCACGTGTGAACATGGCCCACCCTGATGAGCAATGAATGCTTGTGGATGATTGCATTGACTTAGTGTTCTTGACAGAACATAGTTAAGAGGTGATAACACTTTTCCCATAACCATTGCTCCTCCGCCAAATATTTTCCATCACTGACCCTTCCTAGACCATTCCGCAGAATAACTATCACACTAACTAAATACCACACCCTTCTGACTCCCTGTTTCTCTGACATCTCTTGAATATCTTACCTTGTTTCACCCATTCACCTCTCCACTTCAATCCTCTTTTTCCCTGTTGGCTTTTCCACTTTAGTTTTCTCACTGAGGTATCATCATTGTGTCCCTCCCTCCACCTCTGCACGCAGTACCGTCTCAAGCTCAGTCATTTCAACCTTCACTTCAACTAAGGGTGTTCTCCTCACTGAGCTCACTGCCATCTCGTCTTCCCTTAATGTAAACTCCCCAACTCATATCCATGGCAATCCCCTTGATCTTGCTATTTTCAATCAAAGGAATGTCTGTTTCCTTGGTACTGCTGTTCACCCACATCTGCCATTGTCTTTTCCTATGACTACTGCCTTTTCCTAGTTCACCTCCAATTTCACTTACAACTGAAGAGCCTTTCACCCACTAAGCTGTTAGGGTAGTGGTTAAGTCACTGGACTAGAAATCCAGAGGCCCAGAATAATGCTCTGGGAAGATGGCTTCAGACCTCACCAAGGCATCTGTTGGAATTTAAATCTGCTTAATAAATCTGGAATTGAAAGTGAGTTTAATGGGTAATTGAAATGATTTGAAGCCATCAGTTCATAAACGTAGATCAGAGAAGGAAATCTGCCTTCCTTACAATGGCTCTCAGTCAAGCAATGACTAGACTTTAAAATTATTTTTCTTGTTTCCAAATTCTCTTCCCATTTCTGTAAGGGGAGGTGATGACCCAGTGGTATTATCGCTGGACTGTTACTCTGGAGACCCAGATAATGTTCTGGGGACACAGGTTCAAATCCCACCACAGCAGATGCTGGAATTTGAATTCAATAAATATCTGGAATGAAGAGTCTAATGATGACCATAATCTATTGCTGTGGTCAGAAAAATCCATCTGGTTCACTGTCCTTTAGGGAAGGAAACTGCCATCCTTGCCTGGTCTGGCCTATATGTGACTCCAGACCCACAGCGGTGTGGTTGACTCCTAATTGCCCTCTTGGCAATTAGGGATGGGCCATACAAGTTGCCCTCATCCTGTGAATGAATAAAGCAAAAAGAAACATCTCCTCTATGCCAACACACCTCAAAGGTCTGCATTCCTCTCAGCTGGCCTTTTGAGCATCAGTAATTTTAATCACACTTACGCTGTCCACATGTGCAGTATCTCTCTCACTGATGTCATTCTGTTGTTCAAATTTATTGGGCTTATTTGGATGCTGCCAAATTTTCACTGGCAGGGTGTCTCTCAAAATGTGCATGCACAGAACTTCCTACCATGATTATCTTTCAGAGACATGCTCAAGTCTTAATGTGTGACTCAGTGAAACATTTTACTTTGTGACTTTACTTGGGATGCACCCTGGGATGTTCCATTACATTTTGATGGCATCATGAATGTAATTACAGTACTTGGCATTGGAGGAGAAGCAGGATTGAGAGTCCACAGTTCAGATAGAACAGGGACAGTACTGAATGTAGACAGTAGTGAGAGCAAAGGTCACAGATAACAGGGACAGCGAATGAGATCAGAGGTAACAGCTCAGTAAATATCATTCTGGGGTGACCAGAAAGACCAAAACTGCTTTTTCCAGTCTTCTGTGCTCGTTTATAGTAAGTCCTCAAAGTTACCATAGGAACCAACACTAATACTGTAGTAACAGTAAGATCTTCCTTATCATAAAACCAACTATTAACACTTTATTAGAAGCTGGGTGTTTATGTCTATTCAAGGCCGAGATAGACACATTTTAGAGCAAAGGGACAAAAATGGAATTGAGAATTATGCTATTAGCAATGATCTCATTGATTGGCAGAGCAGATTTGAAGGGCTGAATGGCCTACATGTTATGGTTTGATTTATTCTACCTTCGAAATTAAAACATTTTGCATTGTTTAATTCCTTCAGTGGTAAACGAAATAACTTTTAGAATAAGTTGAAATTTACAACTTGAAACTTTTCTTTCATATTTCTGACGTATCTCCTTCTCATCGGCGATCCTACTTCTTGGCATAGCTTCTTTCCATTCTCGGGACCTCTCTTCATTTCTTCAAACCTCCACCCCGCCACCACCAGTTATACATTTTTCCTCACTTCATGACCTCTGATTAGTGTCTGCGTCTTCACTCCCCAACTCAGCTTCTTACTGGTTCATTTCCTGGACTTGCACTGCCAAGGTCTAAATGCTGTCTGAAGCCGGAACTCTTCCTTCATGGAAGTGTGAATCCCACTGGTTGGAAGTGCTGGCTCTTCTATAGTGCACGTGCTTTCAAATGCTCCCCATTTGCTCGTTCGCTTTCCTGAATGTTTGCTTTGAGCTAGGGCCTTGGAGAGAGCAGGAGCAACTTTGCAAGTTACTTTTAATAAACACATGGGTTGCATAAAGCCCCAGTAGTTCTGAATGATTGGGACACGCATTTTCATTGCATAGAGTTTGTGCTTCAAATTGAATCTGGATCTTGAATAGGAAAACAAGTACAACAGAGGGATGTAGCTTATCTGGTGACAAAGGGTTAGAAGTAGGGAGCAGCCATGACTTGGGAAACTACTTCTCCCAAAGGGTTGTGAATCTGTGGAATTCACAGCTCCAACATGTGGTGCATGATGGGACAGTGAGTAAATTTGAGGAGTTAGACAGATTTTTAATTGGTAATGGGTTGTAGGGAAATGGAGAGAAGGCAGGAAAATTGGGGTGAGGAGCATATCAGCCATGATTGAACGGCAGAGCAGATTGAATGGGCCAAATGGGCTTATTCTGCTCCTATACTTTAGGAAATTATGAGTCTGTAACTCAAAAATCAGGAAGGCACCAGCCAGGCCACACCGGAGGCAACGTTAAGATTAATCTCTAACATGTGAGCAAGGAGCAAATTTAGGCTTCTCCCAATCACTAACATTACAGCTGATGTGATAATGAATCCAGTGACTTTCTACAAAATGGCAGGTACTCATTAAATAACCAACATTAAAGTGAAACAACACTAAACGGGGTAACTTCAGAATACATTAAGGATCATGCATTCTGAGCTCCTGACCACCCCACCTCTCATTTATCTCTCCACACTGGAGGCTCCCTGCCTTCAGTCCTGAAGAAGGGCTTTGGCCCGAAACGTCGATTTTCCTGCTCCTCGGATGTCCCTTTGTCTTTTCGAAAAAAAAACAATTTGCCAAAAGGAATTGACTATTAACGTGTGTCCCAATTTCTGAGCCCCTAATCTGCACAGTTGCATTTAGAGATAAACCTGTCTCTTGGCATTGATTATTTGTTATTATCCCTCCAATGGCAACTTAAGTGAAGCAAATACTCCTATCAATTTTGGCACTAATTGACTGAGATATGCAGTAGGTACATCGTAATGGCTTACTATTCCTTTCAAATATGGTTAAGAGGTTACTTAAAGAGATCTAACGTCTTCATTGGATGCCATTTTCTCCACAGACGACTTCAGCCGAGTGAAATTAAGATCTCTTCACAATGAAGAGGGCTTGGACTACATCAATGCTAACTACATCCCTGTAAGTAATTGGTGTGGTACAGAAGTTTTTAATCATTCTTTTTCAGTCTCAGTGGTTTCAATTGGAGAGAACTTGGTTCATTAAGATGTCACTGACATGACATCCCATGCCTTCCCCCTATGAGAAACAGAGCACTGCCGCTGGTTTTGTAAAGTTTGATTTACCAAAACAACAACCCTGACGCCATCTCAGTATTTTTGGAGTAGCTTACAAACAAGTCCAACCACAGTTGGTCATATCTCACAATTACTGTAAATGCTTTGTAACTTAATGCCCACTTTGTACGCTTAATATTTAAATTGATTGTCCTTTAGCAGTTTCAGTGCGGTAAAGTAGTGGAATTAATTTTTAAACAGTCTGAATCATTCACCTATCTGAGGATCTGAAGACCCAACTGAAACCAACATGTTCATTTTAAAAGATGAGAAACTTAACAAACAATCCAGGTCTTTTTCAATCTATAATTTCAGTTACATTACACTGTAAACTTTTGCTATAAATTCTATCTTGTGATCTTATACTCCTCAACCACCTGATGAAGGTGCAGCACTCTGAAAGCTAGTGCTTCTAAATAAACCTGGATTTGTATCATTTTTAACTTTGTATCGGAGGATCAATACCAAAATGTTCAATTAAGCTGCTTACTCCTCCAATTTGGTCTGTAAACTGGCACAACAACATAGATTTTCAGGTAGTTGAGTTCTCAAGTTACTTGGTCAATTCACTCATTCAGGGGAGAAAATGTAGCTAGTTTCGCAATTAATTTCATTGTTTAAAATTAACATTTGCCACTTGAATGCAAGTGTTTAGATCTTTAAAGTTTTATTTTTCTTGCTTTCTTTAAATTCCTCCTCCCGAGTAGCTGAAGACTCTTGGTCAGGATTTGATGCTGTGACTGTCAGGTTCAATCAGTAGCGACTTGCCATGTGTGAGATTTCACAAGTGTCACTATGCTAATATAATCATCATCTCCCCAAAACTGAAAGATTTGTGGCCAACAAGAATAGCAGGATCATGATCAAGAGTACAAATGACAGCTGATTTTATTTACTCCTTTTGGGAAGAGCAGTATGATCAAGTATAATGGTTCTGTAATGGCTCAGTTACCATTCATTAACTCAAAGAGAAGAAACCCTTGGACATTTCTGTTTGGTCACAGTGATGAATTAACTTGCAATAACATGATTCCCAGGATCTGGGCAGCAACCTGCAAGTTCCCCTCCAAGCCACTCACCACCATGACTTGGAAAAATATGGTCATCACTTCACGATTGGACCAAGATCCTGCAATTCTACCCCTAAGGACATTATGGGTCAACCCACAGCACATCAACTGCAATGGTTCAAGAAGGCAGCTCACTGTCATTTTTACAAGGGCAACTAGGGACAGGCAATAAAATAGCGGCCAACCAGCAAAGTCCATGTCCCATAAGTGTATATTAAAAAAAATCTTAGAGGGTGCATTTTAAAATGGGATTGCAAAGAGGGGCTACCTCTCCTTTAGCAAGGGTCGTGTATAAAAAATTCTGTCTGACAGATGAGGTATAACCAGTAGATATGGATAATTCTGTGTTGAGCAACTAAAGGACTGCTTGAAGTACAGAGAATGGAAGGTTCTGCTGAGCAAGATGGGATGCTGTACAATAGATAACACTGCAGTGTTTCATGTTTCTCATAATGGCAATTGTTTTGGAATGTTGAACTTTAGCTATATTACCCATAGTCTTTGGAACAAAAAGGTCAACTGTAATTTATTTTCCACAGGGATTTAACTCTGCACGTGAATACATTGCAACGCAAGGACCCTTGCCGGAGACCAGAAATGATTTTTGGAAAATGATAATGCAGCAGAAATCCTGTATCATCGTTATGCTTACACAATGTACTGAGAGGAGACGGGCAAGTAACTTAAATAAACTAACAGCATCCACAGCTGTAATGGTCTGGTCCACTTACCATCTCGCCATCAAAACTGATGTTCCATTAAAACATTTTTTGTTATCATGACTTTATATACATTATCAGAACTTACTACCGATTCTAGGCACTAGCCAGTGTACATAGTCCACATTTGCTGAAATATTGACATCTTAAATCACCCCAGGAGAAAGTGAGGACTGCAGATGCTGGAGATCAGAGCTGAAAATGTGTTGCTGGAAAAGCGCAGATCAGGCAGCATCCAAGGAGCAGGAGAATCGACGTTTCGGGCATGAGCCCTTCCTGAAAACGTCGATTCTCCTGCTCCTTGGATGCTGCCTGACCTGCTGCGCTTTTCCAGCAACACATTTTCAGCATCTTAATCACCCTGCACAGGGAGTTATTGAGGAGAGTCTCTGGTCTTGGTATTTTATCTCTGGATACCTCTTACTCACACATCATGAATGTCCTAACTAGCCTGTAATGGGCGATTGCCCTGATGCTTTAAATTTTAAATGTTCATCTTTAAATCCCTCCACAGATTACATATTTATTAATTTATGATAACTCAAACATATCTAGAAGTAATATATGGCTCACTCTGAGCTTGCTTTGCTATTCAAGGTAACAAAATATCTTCACGCTAACTTCACTTTAACACTATTTGGATAGCGTGGAAATGGCCAAAAATGTATTGATCTCAACTTTAAATGCACCTTGTGACGGTGCATGCACAGGCAGGGAGGAGAGAATTCTGAAGATTCACAACCCTTTAACTGAAGAACTTTCTTCTTATCCCATTCCTAAATGGTTCCTGGTTTTATAACCTTCAGGCAGGGAAACAGAAACTAAACTGGCTGAAAATTTTCTATATGTCAGTGCAAATTCATCATTCTCCTGAACTCCAGAGACTATAAACCCCATTCTATTCAATCTTTTACCTCCGTAACCAATCTAGATCCTGCTATAAGGGAACTATGCTGTCCTTGGGTAAAGAAACCACAACTGTGCCAGTTATTGAGAGTGTGGGTTTATCAAAGCCATGACATATGGTTCTGAAATAGATTGTTATACTTCAGCTTTTTGCAGTAAAGGATTAAATGCCATTTTAATTACAAATGCATATTAATTACACAAATTTAAAAAAATGATGAAAAATTGATTTTTGTTTGCAGGTAAAATGTGACCATTATTGGCCTTTTAATGAACAGCCTGTTGGTTATGGGGACATCACTGTTGAAATGGTTTTTGAATCAGAGCCCTCAGATCAGGCTGAGGAGACTTATCAGTCTGAATGGATCATCAGGGAATTCAACGTAAGCTACGTAAGTTGTTCAGCTCTGATTTTGCTGTAAACCTTTTGTTCTGTCAGTCAGTGTGATGGTGATACTTAATTCAAATAAATGCATTTTCACACCCTTCCAAAGAAAATGATCACTAATGTTATTGAAGCAGGAGTGGAGTTGAGATTATAATCTGAGACCTGGTTTGTGCCACGTGCGGCAGCATTTGATTGGCCTTGGGGCAGAGAGAATTGATGTTTTACTCCAGCAAGTGTAAACGCCTCCATTAAGAAAATGGGGAGATTACTGATAAATTAATATAGCTCGAAGAAAGCGACAGCTGGGGTGTTCAAATCAGATTTGTATCACTGGATGGCAGCTGCGAGTGACCATTATGATTAACAGAGAACAAGAATGCTTGTGGAATTTAGACACTGGCTCAACAACTGCTCTGGTTATAGTTTTATTTTACAATTCCAATTATCTGATTGCGTATCAGTACAATAGGTCTAAAATCATATTTAATTTTACTCACTTGTCTAAATTATTTTTAATTCAAGCTCACTTTTTAACTGAATTAATTAAATATATCCACCAGAAGTTCCATGACCACTACCCCCTTTGATGCTCTCCATGATGGGAAGTGTCTCCAATGACAGGTCTGGGGTTAGTTTAGATTAGACTCCCTACAGATTAGATTCCCTAGAGTGTGGAAACAAGCCCTTCGGCCCAACCAGTCCAGACCGACGCTGAAGAGTAACCCACTCAGACCCATTTCCCTCTGACTAACGTACCTAACCTATGGGCAATTTAGCAAGGCCAATTCACCTGACCTGCACATTTTTGGACTGTGGGAGGAAACCGGAGCATCCGGAGGAAACCCACGCAGACACAGGGAGAATGTCCAAACAAAATGTGGGTACAGTCACGATATGAAAAATTATCTACACAAGTGATTAAACCATTTGTAGCTATTTCAGGGTATGAGACATCTTTGACTGTAAAATATTAACCAGGCTTACGACCTCTACTCAGTCTCACATCCAAATATGGAATAGTCACCGAACAAACACTGCTGCTTCACAACACCAGGAACCTGGGTTCAATTCCACCCTTACGCAACTGCCAGCATAGTGTTTGTATATCCTCCCATAGTCCAAACATGCAGGTTAGTTGGATTTTCCATAATGTCCAGGGATTTGCAAATAGAGGGAATGAGGCTGGGTAGGTGGACTCAGAATCCCTTTTGGGGGGGCGGGGAGGAAAGCAGGCCATTTAAGTTCCATTTCCTTCAAGAATTCCAGTTCCTTCCTCAAATTTTCCATGTTTCTATGCTGGCTCCTCATTCTCCCTGATTTTTTGATTGCAAAACAATGATGTCTTTATTGTGCATTTTAAAGGGCAACTTGGTCAGCATTTATTGCCCATTAAGTCACATGTAGACCAGACCAGAGAAGGATTGCAGGTTTCCTTTGCTAATGGACATTAGTGAATTAAATAGATTTTACAATAACTGACAGTAGTTACATCATTGTCATTATTGTTTGCTATTTATTGAATTTGAATTTGACCATCTGCCATGGGATGTGATTCAAACCCATTAGTCTAGGACTCTGGCTTACTAGGCCACCACCTCCTCGACGTTACATTAACTGAATTGTCTAGTTCTTCTCTCTTCCGGGATGGTATTTGTTTACTGTGAACTCAACGTACCCTACTTCAATTTAATTTGTGCAGTTTACTGTAATTAGTTTCCAGATATGTATCCTTTTTACAGGCAGATGAAATTCAGAGAGTGATTCACTATAATTACATGGCATGGCCAGATCATGGTGTGCCCAGTGCTAGTGCAACAGAGAACATCTTACAGTTCGTACAACTGGTCAGGCAGGAGGCAATGGAGAGACCCGGCCCAATAGTTGTGCACTGCAGGTAAGTCTATTCAATTATGTTATTAGTGCAGCTAACTGTTTTAACTGTCACCTTGTGACCTGGCAAAAAAAACCTAGGCTTACAGTATTATTCTGTGCAATTATTATAGTTTTAAAAATTTATTTACCACACTCTAAATATCAAATATTGATAAATTTGAGAAGGCTCCCTTCTAGTAAATTTAAGGAAAAGTTGCATTAATATTAAAATGATGTAAATAAAGTATAACAGTGATGTGTATACCCCCTGCATTACATTTCTATTGGTGTGTGATTTTACATTGTTGATGTTGATCTCTGTTATCTGGAATATTTGATCAATTGGCACAGTCTTAGCCCCATAGGTGTTAGATAATAAAAAGTTTACTGTAAAATAAAATGGACTTCAGTGTTGGTTCAATAGAAAAAAAAAATCTATAAGTAAGAAATAGTAATGCATTACTACTGATCTAACCCACTGCTCCCAGAAATTGTTCCAAAATCTCTCTCAATGTTTCTTTACCGTTTTTCTTTAAATTTCAAAATAAATTGGGCTCATCCTATTTTAATTGAAATGGAGTTGCATTTCACACTTATTTGAATTAACTTGGACTCGCAGATTACTTTCAATAGATTGGATGCATTATAGGTAGTGATTCTTGAGATATACTAAATTATTCAAGTGAGCAGAAGAAATTCCATGGCATTATTTAAAGCAGAACAAGGAATAGTCCCAGTATCCTATTCAATAATCATTCCTCAAACAATATTATAACATAGATTAGCAGTCTATCTATTCGTTATATCACCATGTTATACGTAATTTAGTTATTCTATATACACAATAATGATGAGGATTTAATGCTTGAGACACTGTATATTTCAAACAGGTGTGTATCCTTCCCTTCCTCCTTGCAAGGCAGTATATCACAGAAAGAGGTAATTTAGCTCACTGTACCAGTGACAGCTTTCTGAAAGAATTTTTCACTTAATCCTAGAACGCTCCCTCTTCACTATAATAAGAACTTAAAAGGATATGTTTTTACAACTCTCTTAATGATTCTGCATTCTGCTTCTAGTCATACATTTTAGATCCTAACCACCTCATGTTTAACACTTTTCTTGTTCTGTCCCTTTATTATATTAAATGAAAAATGCATTAGTTTTAGGGAAGATGGCCTTTCAAGTCTTGAACATTATGAAGTCCTTGATAACTTTTATAATTGAAAGTTAATCTTGTTTTCATCTGTTACATGCTGCCTAGTCCTATTCCCAGGGCTTGATTAATGCTACACTGGCATTGCTTTACAAGATTGGAGAGGTGACCTGTTCAGGATGCATTTCTCACATGCCTGAACTATACTGTCAAGTGTAGGTAAAAACAATGACTGCAGATGCTGGAAACCAGATTCTGGATTAGTGGTGCTGGAAGAGCACAGCAGTTCAGGCAGCATCTAAGGAGCAATAAAATCGATGTTTCGGGCAAAAGCCCTTCAAGTGTAGTAGTGCAGGTTTAAGTGCTTGGGATTATGCACGTAAATATTCTTCTTTACTTCATCTTAAATAGAGACAGAACAGATCCCAATCAAGTATCTTAACTGTACCATGAAATGCTGGCCCATTAGTTGGAAAGGAAAAGTGTCAAAATCTGCTCAAATTGTAAAAAGCCCTGCGTCAGTGCAACGTTTAGCATACCCTCAGATATAGGAACAGAAGTAGTCCATTCAGCCCAATGGACTATTTCTGTTCCTATATCTGAGGGTATGCTAAATGTTGCACTGCTGCAGAGCTTTTCACAATTTGAGCAGATTTTGACGCTTTTCCTTTCCACTATTTCAATCATGTTTGATAGGTTTCTCAACCCTATTCTCCTGCCTTCTCCCCGTAACCTTTGAACCTCTGAAGAACCTATTTCTGTCTTAAATGCACTCAATGACTTGGCCTCCTTGGCAATAAGTTTCACACATTTACAACCCTCTGGCTGAAGTTATCCTGCACGTCTCAGTTCGAAGAGGGTGCCCCTTCATCCCTGAGGCTATGCTCTGGAAACATCTTCTCCACTCTATCCAGGCCTTTCAGTCAGAACGCCCATCATTCTTCTAAACTCTATATCACAGACCCAACATCCTCATACAAACTCTTCAACCCGTAGGATCATTCTTGTAAACCACCTCTAAAATTACACCCCCACCTTTTATCTCAGCCCGATTGGCACATCAGCCTCATTCCTGAAGAAGGGTTTATGCCCGAAACGTCAGTTCTCCTGCTCCTCGGATGCTGTCTGGCCTGCTGCGCTTTTCCAGCACCATACTTTTCAACTCTGGTCTCCAGCATCTGCAGTCCTCACTTTCTCCTAACCACCTCTAATACCAGCAATACTGTGCACAATATTCCAAACAGTCTGACCAAAGCCTTACACAGCCTTAGCAGTACATCTGTCCTTGTATTCTAGCCCTCTTGAAATGAGTGCTAACCTTGCATTCACCATCCAAACTGATAACTGAGCCTGCATGTTAACCTGAAGAAAATCCTGAACTTGGACTTCCAAGTCCCTTTGCATTTCAGATTTCTGAATATTTTCAGTTTAGAAAATAGTCCACACCCCTTCTTCCTACCAAAATGTATAACCTCTTGCAAGCATTTATAAATCATTAAAGTTATACTTGCTGCGACTATCCCCCTTGCAACACGATTCAGAAAAGATTAGTAAGAAAATCTGTGAAACAATTTCTCAACATCCATTGTGCCAAATAAGCAAATAATTTTGAGTTCCCATCAAAACCCCATTAAATGCTCACAACTCCAAGCTCTCCACACTTAGGTACCAATCGGATACATCTCCTCCACAACATCTTGACATCCTTCCTAAGGGCAGTATAAATTCAAGAAGTGCATGTTTCATTAAATATCCATTTGCTGTAATAAGAGCTTCTTTCATGGCCATACTGCAGTAACTAAATTGATTACTTAAGACTATGCAGTCAACCAATAATTGGCAAAGTGAGACCTCTTTTTAGGAATAATGATTTAACCAATGTACTTCTGACATGTCTAGCGCTGGTGTGGGAAGAACGGGCACCTTTATAGCTCTTGACCGACTTATGCAGCACATCCAGGAGCATGAGTACGTAGATATCCTGGGCCTGGTGACTGAAATGCGTACATACAGAACATCAATGGTTCAGACAGAGGTAGGTCAGAGATGTGTACAAGTGGAGTTTCATTGGGGAAAGCAAACTTCTACTAATAATATAGTTACTCGTGAATCATGCAAACTAGTTCAGAATTCAATTGGCTTGGGTGTAATTATATAATTTTTCTTGGAATTTTGCCTCACTGTCCCCTGAGATAGGAAAATTTGTCAACTTACTCAGATTTGCTTCTGATGAAGCAGCTTTTGTTTTCAGGGTATTTTGAAATGCTCTACATATTGTGAAATTGATTTAGAAATGTCATTACTGATTTGCAAGTTTAACATTGCATAATAAAAAAAGCCTGTGAAAACATAGGCTACAGAGACAACTGTAATTAAAATTATGGAATTATCTGGCCTTCCTAAAAATCACAAGAAATATGTTATATTGATTTATCTTGTATTATCTTCAAGAAGATAAATATAGATCAATATAAAGTATAACGTCAAGGTAACAAGTTTTTTTTTAAATTGGGCTCACTACTTCATCTAGAACCCTACAAATTGGAGCCAGGCCAGAACTGTTCTAACTCTGCCACAAGTTCATCTCTATGACAATGACTCCAAGTTGTGGTGATCTTACTTTGAATATTTTTTTCCACCCAGGAACAGTACATTTTCATTCATCGGTGCGTGCAGCTGATGTGGAAAAAGAGAAAGCAACAGTATGGCAACAGTGATGTGATATATGAGAATTCTAGACCCTCCCAGCTATGAAGCCTGAAAGGTAAGAATTCCATTATATGGTGGCAACTGTGTTATCTTAATGTAATGCTCACTTGAAAAATTAGCATTTAGAGCAGATGGCCAACCCAAGATACTCTCTTCCCCCACCCCCACCCCAAACTCCAGTAATTTTCCTCTTTTTGTGGGTGTGAATGTATGCAAAGCCCTGGTGTTTTGTGCTCTTGCCTTACTGAAGGTAACTGTTAATATCACTGAATTCCTTGGAATTAATCTTCAGGCATGGTTCCCAAAGCTCCATGTTTTGCACCATAATAGTTTTTTTAACTTGCCTGCAATATGTGAAACACTCTTGAAAGCAGGTTGTTTCCTGCCAGTTGAGTTTGATGCAATCCCTTAACATTAATACTGATATAAAATTTGACTTAAGCTTACAATTTCATTGCGTAAAGGAGTTGGAGGGTCTTGTTGCAGCTGTACAGGACATTGGTTAGGCCACTTTTGAAATATTGCATACAGTTATGGTCTCCTTCCTATCGGAAAGATGTTGTGAAACTTGAAAGGGTTCAGAAAAGATTTACAAGGATGTTGCCAGGGTTGGAGGATTCGAGCCATATGGAGAGGCTGAATAGGCTGGAGCTGTTTTCCCTGGAGTGGGTGACCTTATAAAGGTTTACAAAATCATGAGGGGCACGGATAGGATAAATAGACAAGGTCTTTTCTCTGGGGTGGGGGAGTCCAGAACTTGATAGCATAGGGTGAGAGGGGAAAGATATAAAAGGGACATATGGGGCAACTTTTTCATGCAGAGGGTGGTGCGTGTGTGGAATGAGCTGCCAGAGGAAGTGGTGGAAAATGGTACTATTGCAACATTTAAGAGGCATTTGGATGGGTATATGAATAGGAAGGGTTTGCAGGGATATGGGCCAAGTGCTAACAAATGGGACTAGATTAGGTTAGGATATCTGGTCAATGTGGACAAGTTGGATGGAAGAGTCTGTTTCCGTGCTGTACATCTCTATGACTCATCATTTTATCCTTTCCCATGTTCTATAATTTCTACTGTCTTTCAGATTCCAAACTTTACAGCACACTGCTTTATTCTAAGCTTCAGGTACATCCTGGGCTTGGCTCTAACCACAGAGGACCAGTGCTAGCAAGAGAGAGCTGATAAAAGAAAAGAACATTAAAAAAAAGTGCTCTGGAACAATGCCTTAAAAGTACCTGTAGTGTCTTTGGACTATTTCCACCAATGAAAATTCAGTGTGGGACCAAATTCATATGAAACAAGTGTTAAAGTAGGTACAAGCAACAAGTCCATAACGAAGAAATAAAGTGTATTGCATTCCACTGCTCGTGTTCAGTTAATGCACCATGTTACAAAGATAAACTTTCACTAAACGTCTGCTTTCCAGGAATCGTCTAGCCTTTCTTATACAAGCCAAATAAAACCACACTTTAAATTAAATGGTAAAAACTGTGAAATGACTGAGGAATTCATGGAATTATTGTATTTATGCAATAAAGAACATTTGCATCAGAGATTGGTGATTAAGATGATTTATCTGGCACTGCAGATCTGATAGGTATTCCTCAGTAATGCACATACTGTTGATTATAAATTGATGTTGTGTAATGCATTGTGTCTTGACAGTTTTGTTGTGTTGCAGAGGAGGTAAAATTCACTGTTTTCATTTAGCAGTTATAATAAATATTTCCCAACATCTACACACACTGCCCTTTTGGGTGCTGAATTTACCTAGATCTTAAAAAACACGATCACATGACTGCACATAAAATTGGCGCTCTAAATAAAAATGAGATGAGGGAGAAAAGAATGCTAATTTGAATTTGAATCATGCAAAATGTTTTATTTTACAAAAGGCACAACGATGCTATAGTTTAGCTAGTGAATTGTCACAGGAAATTTACTCCCCAGAAGTAAAAGTTATACTGGACAGTTGACAGCAAGATTCAACACAAGTGATTGAGAACCACACTCCTATAGCAGTAAGCAAACCGCTAGTCTCAAACCAGACCTGTTTATACAGTTAGAATTCTAATTGTTAGTGAGATACCATAATTATTGGAGTACCAGTTTGCACCATTCTGAAAAGATTTTAAATTTTTTTAAAAATTAAAATCAGTAAAATTATTGGATGTTACCCCATACAAATCTCTAGCCTTAAACCATTATGGTTCAAAAGCAAGATATCTACAAATGCATCTGAAGAGTATCTAATAAAAGAACTCCAAATTAAATGGAACAACCAGATGCTGCACAACATTTGGTTGAGTTTTAACTATACTCCATGAACACAACATTATCAATTTTTCGAAGTTCTCGGTGAGGCAGAAGAGAATAAGTTCTTCACATTGATATACCGGTGATGTGTTACTCAGGCCCAAACCAGAACTGCACCTTCATACAACGACACCAAAAGCAACATACCATTTCTAATGTTATGTGCTTAAATGAAGATTCAGAAACATGTGCAGCACTTGTTCTGCTGTTTGTCACTTTTGTACCATTCATAAATCATATTTGTACATTAAATCTTTGTATAATAGTATCTCTAATTTATTTTTTTTTGGTGGCTTGCAGTAGTGTAGATTTTTCAGCTTTGAATTGTACCAGTATTGGGAATGCACCGATATAAGAAAACCTCTCTGACAATAAATCATTAATTTGCACTGTCTTGTGACTTTATTTTACAACCTGATTTTACTGGGAACTAATAAAAATCTTTGGCGACAAGAAGCTATTTAGTCTATGGATATAATGGACTAAGTGTTTAATAATAACATTTCAAACAAATGCTAAAGATGTTACGATAAACTCACATTTTAAAAACAATTTGGAGTGAGCATTGGCATCATGAAACAGTACAGCACATCAGGGCAAGAATCTCCTCATTGCACAACAAACCAAACCAATTCAGATATTTTATGGTGTAACAGTCTGTCATAACTATGCCCAGTGAAGCATCTTATTTACAGACAAAAGAGCTAAACTCTCAGGGAAGGGGGAGAGACTGCCCTAGATATCATGGCACTTCACTGAATGTTGCCTCAAGGCGGCCTAGCAAAACTTGAATATTCTTCACTGCTTAAAATAATGCCTAGTACAGAGGGAGAGGATTGTGGTTGCCAGAAGTCAATCATCTCAACCTTGAGGAATTCCTTCAGTAATGTCTTAGATCCAAACATCCTCTCCAATGTAATGTAGGTGGTGAGGTGGAGTGCATAATGTTCAGCATCCTTCACACAATCTCCTCAAATAATGAAGCAGTTCATTAAGTGTGTCCAGACCTGGACAACATTCAGGCTTGAGATAATGCGTGGGTGCAGATGTTTGCTGCCATTTAAGTGCCAGGCAATGCCCATCTTCAATAGGACACAAATCGATGGCATGACTACTCCTGAATCCCCAACTATCATCTTTGAGGTTAGTACTGACTAGAAACTAAACTGGACTCACGATATACATACTATAGCCAAAGGCTAGGAGGTCTGCAGTAGTCAACTCCCAGCCTGGGTCCTCAAAGCCTGTCTGTCATCTGCAAGGTATAAGCCAGGATTATAATGGAGTACTTCCCATTTGCCTGGAGAAAGTAACTTTAAACACCACTCCAGAAACTCTCACCATCGAGGGCAAAGCAACCACTTGACAGGCACCCCCGTAACAAGTGCAATATTTATTTCCCCCATCACGAGCACACAGGAGCAGCAGTATGCACCAACTACAAGATGCAATGCAACAATTCACCAATGCTCTTTAGACAGCATCTTCCAGGCCAATGATCATTCCCATCCAGAAAGGCAAAGGGAACAAAGCAAATACAAGCACCTACAAAGGTTACCGCAAAGCCATACATTGTCCTGACTTGAAACTACATTGCTGTTTCATTATCACGGAGTTAAAATCCTAGAATTCTGTCCTGCACACCACTCTGGACATATCTGTACCACATTAACTGCAGCAGTTCAACAAGGCAGCTCACCGCCACCTTCTGAAACATGACCAACGATGGACATTAATTTCTAGCCTAGTCAATAACACCCAATCCCATCAATAAAAATCAATTCCTTACCAGCAATTCCCCAAACTCCATCTGAACTTCTCAAAATTAAAAAGCTCCACTAATTTTGTTTTAGCTCAGTAGAAATATAGTCACAATGACAGTTTCTCAACCATGGTATTATAAAACGTCCACCTTGCTTTCGGTGTTATAAGCTTAATATCCTTTATAACGTAAACAGTAAAACTGCACACTGTTCTAGCCAATCATTAGCACAAATTTATTCCTATTTATCCTGTTTCTATTTATAAGCTCAAAATGCCTTATTTGACTTCATCTGCTTAGGCTCATTCATACGGGCAATTACTTATTGGAACTCTTGCATCTTTTTCATTGAGTAAACATTTCTTTTCTATTACTTTCCTCAAACCATATAACCCACAAAGATAGTCCAGTGACTATCGAGATGTGATTAAGGAACTGTACCTGGGCTCATTATACTTACAGAAGTAATTTAAAAGAAAGAATAGAGTTGTAAAATCAAATTTGCTGACATTAAGGCAGACTGCACTCTAAGAGAAGAGCATGTTGCAAACATTGATAGATTAGAGTGAATTGACAAAACTGAGATCGAATTCAATGCAGGAAAATGCAAACTCATCCACTGTAAACCCAAGATTAACAGATAAACATTTTCTAAATATTTAGAAGATAGGAACTGTGGAGGAGCAATTGGAAGACTAATATACAGAAATCATTTAAAACTAGTGGACAAGAAATAATTTTTAAAAAACTACTGGGATGTTAATTGTCATCTCAATGGAGCTGAACATAAAGGATGGCTTTTATCCTACAATTACATAAAAGTGCAATGAGACTGAACTTGGAGCACTGCATTCAACCAGGGCATCTCACCAACGACAGGTGATATTGGAGTTGGAGGGGCTGCAATACAGATTTTAATAAGGCTAAAAACATGTCAATTCATTCAGTTCAGTCATTCAAGAGGGAATTGGATAATTATTTGGATAGAAGTGGTGTGCAGGGATCTGGGAAAAGACAAGAAATTGGCACTAGATAATAGAAATAGTGCGGGTATAAAAGGTGCCAAATAGCCTATTTCTATGCCATAAAATCTTGAAATAACATTAAAAACATAAGTTATGAGAACAGGTTGTATAATCTAGTTTGCAATCCCTCAAGTATAGAAAGTGAAAACATGATTAAGACATCTAATAGGACAAATACTTTTTTTTCTAAAAAAGAAACTTAAAGCAAAACTCAGTTTCTGCTGGGAAGCATTTGTTTTACTACACACCATGAAGCAGTGAAAATTTGGAATAATTAACCCTGAGAAGATGTTGATCTAACTCAATTCAAGAGCTCCAAAATTGAGATTTTTAGATTTTGGTTAGGCAAGGGTGTTAAGGGATTTGAAACTAATACCAGTAAAGATATTGATCAATCATTATTTTAAAAAAGGCTGAATCACTTACTCCTATTCCCATGTGCCAAGGCAGTAAGGATTATGCACATTTGCAACTTAGTCTGAACTATTTCTTCAACATTCAAGAGAATAAAAAGTACAGTACTTAGTTTGTAAACCTTATTTTAAGGACTTGTAACAAAATTAGTAGAGTTTTAAATGTTTGGAGAAAAGCAACAGAAACAGTGGAACTTTCCAAATTCTGGTTGACAAGTAGTTTTACATAAAACTAACATGCTCTGGTGTAGTTTTATACCTAAAGATGTACTTATGATGATCACAATCAGGGTTAGTTTAATTTCAAATAAGCACTGGCACATTAACGTGGAAGAGGTATTAAGCAGCATAATTTCAAATCTATAACCCCCACTTGTACCTAAAGTATACTGGGATTTAAAAAATGACAAACCAATCAGGAACATGACACCAGGAACTCAACTGCAATCAGATTTAAAAATTAAGGATATAAAGTCAAACTAACTCAGTTAACAGAATCTGAGCAAAACAGTGTTCTGATGAAGGGTCACTGGACCCAACACATTAACTTTGCTTTCTCTCCACAAATGCTGCCAGATCAGTTTTTCCAGCAATTTGTTTTTGTTTCAGATTTTCCAATATCTGCAGTTCTGCGTTTCATTATAAAAGATAATCTATTGTACTATTGCCCAATTACACAATTGAATATAAAGAAACTCAAAATTTGACACCTATCAGAAATGGATTTTCAAAATTTGAAATGAAGAACATAATAAATAGGCTGTCCACTTCCACAGATTTACATAACAATATGCACCCCATAGTAACATTATTGGTACAAAATATATTTTGAAAGAGCATAAAAGTGCAACTTCCTGATTCAATTCTTAACTATTTTTTAAAGCACAGCTAGATCATACGAGAAAAACAGATCATTGGCAATAAATCTTCTACTTTACTGGGAAAGACAGTTTGAAGAGTCCAGGGTAAAGCAAGCAGCATAGGAAAATGAAGCCTTTCATTTCAGCCACTGATGTGGAAACTAATCATACAATCAGGTATATTGCTGTTTTACAGTCACTGCGCGAGTTGGAGACAAAATAATCAGGTTTGCATGGAACAATTCCATTGACTGTTGAACGCTGCAAGTATGACTACCATTCCCAAGTCATTATTCACCAATTAACATGCTGTTAATGCATACTCTATTAGCTCATGATAAGCAATGGATAGTAAAACTGAAATGCAGAATAAGATAGCAATGATCAATTAGGGCCACCATGACAATTTTCCAGAAAAGTTAACTGCCTGGAAAGGACAAATGGAACAATAAAATACAAGCTTATGATGTAACAGTTTCTTGTTATTTTAATATTTAATGAGAAAAACTAACGCCATGTTGCAGCAGAGATGTAACATGACAGGCGAATAACAAATGACTCAAAATTGTTAAGACATAAAGCGAACAGTCAAAAACAGAGTTCTTTTAACAAAAAAAAACGAAGTTAGAAGGGGTGGCAGCCTAGTGGAATTATCAATCCAGAAATGTAGGTGATATTCAGGGGACTGGCCAAAATCCCACTGAGGTACTCCACAAAGATCTCAAGCAATGTTAGGAGTTTTGGAACAATGGTAATGTCCCCACCTCTGGACCAGGAGGCACAGGTTCAAGTCCCACAAATTGCAGAGGTGCAAGATTACATCTCTAAACAGGTTGATTAGGGAAAATATTTAATGTTGCCTCAAAGGTGCAGCGCTTTAAAGCAGACAGAATTAAGGTAGACACACTTTAATGAATTGCAACATTTATTGAATTTGCTCTAAGTAGTAAATACAGTAAAACTAGAGCTCTTGTGGTGCAGTGGTAGTGACCCTACCTCTTGACCAGGAGGTTTGGGTTCAAATCCCACCTATTCCAGAGGTGTGTAATAATGTCTCTGAACAGGTTTATTAGAAAATTCAGTTAATTTTAAAAAAAAAACACAAACTAGGGCTCTTACAGCACAGTGGTAATGTTCCTCCGCCAAGCCATGAGATCCAGGTTCAAATCCTACCTGCTTCAGTGGTGCATAATAACTTCTCAGAACAGGTCGATGAGAAGAAAAAGATATACTCAAGCTGTATATTTGTAACAGATTCCAGTAGTGATACAAAAAGTCACTTGTAACCAAAGTTGCAAACTAATTTTAGGGTTTCAACCCAGAACATTAAATTAATAATCAAAATATTTCTCTCATGTTATCTACCTGTGAGATCAGCTTTGGTGCCCATTTTCTATCCAAACATTCTGCTTAACTCAGTCTAGCACTGGGGATAAATCCGATATATTTTCTACATCTTCTTCCTACACCTAAAGTGTCAACCATCGGCAAATTTCTCATCAATTGTCTAAAATACTGCAAAACAGAAAACACTGAAAATATTAGCAGCTTGTGCAGAAAAGGAAACTATTCATGCTTTAAGCTGATAGCAATTCAATTCTTCTGAAAGGTTAGGTCATTGACCTGAAACTTTGCCTAGGTTTCTATGAGCCACTGTTGCTAGGTTCCCAGGCCAGGAGCTGAAAATTCCAGAAGTGACTTTTCCTTTACCTACCCAATTGCATCTCCTCTACTCTGCCTCCTCTCCTGACCTTTTAGAAATATTACAAGAGGTGGGCAAAGTAGAGGGTGGTCCACCTGCTATCAGTCCAACCGAGTTACTCAAATGGTCAATGACCACATACAACCCAATTGCTCAGGTAGGGAAATGGACACAACATTCATTGGCACTATATCCAATCTGGCCTGCATCACCCTCTCTCCCACTTTACCCAAGGTCAACCCTTTCAACCCTCACCCCAATAGTGCACCCTCCTCCCAGCTTTTCCAAGTCAACTCTCATGCCCTAGTCAAGCCACCCATTCCTCATCAGATTGATGGCCATATGTACGTTCTCTCTTGTTGGAAATAGTCGTTGCCTGATACATGTTGCAAATGTCACTTAACAGTTTCCATGTTTTCTGATTCAGGTGGATAGACTTCTTCAGTATGAGTGTCGCAATTCTTCAGCAAATATCACCCACTTATAAACCTATGACAGAGGGAACACGATTGATCCCACAACACTACCATTAAAGGACGAGGCACTTGTTGTGCAGTGGTAGTGTACTAAGTTTGAGCCAGGAGGCCTAGGTTGAAGTCCCACCTGCTCCAGGGAAGAGCTGAGCAGGTCGATTAAAAATATCAACAGAGAACTCCTGCAGCGATATCCTGGGACTGAGATGATTGACCTGCAATAATCATCTTTGTGCTGGGTACATCTCCAACCAATTGAAGGATATTTCCCTATCTACCCAGGCACTCCCAGTGGTTTCAATTTTATTAGGGCTCCTTGCTGTCACACCACATAAAAAAGCTTACTCTCAGCTCATTTATGGGGTTCAGCTTAATGTTTGGATGAAGAGTGCAACGAGGAGTGGAGCTGAATGGCCCTGGCAGAATCTAACTGAGCAATGGTAAGTTGTGCCTAACAATCCTCGATGGCAGTGTTAACAATAATTTTCATAATTTTACTCATGACTGACTGCAGAATCAGAGGGTGGTCTTTTGTTGGACTGGATTTGAAGACAGGAATGTTAGCAGTGCAGCTGTACTGGAACACCTTGGAGAATGTCACATCTAGGATCTGGAGCACTAGTTTGAAGTACTACAGCCAAATGTAGTCAGGGCCCATAATGTTTGCTGTATCTCTCAGATTTAAAATTGGTCATTGAATATTACAGCTTTGAAGAAGCTCTTTAGCTCATTGTATTTGCATCAAGCAGATATCTAACCTAATTCCACTTCTTAACATTTGGTCTTTTTGTTTTGTATACTATAGCATTTCTAGTACTCATCCATGTACTAAAATGTTGTAATGGTTCCTGCCTCTCGCACCCCTTTAAGCCAAGAGTTTCAGATACCCTCCACCCTCTGGGTGAAAACATCTGTCAATTCCCCTCTAAACCTCTTGCCCCTTACCTTAAATATACGATCCTTCTGGTTGGGGGGGGGGGGGGGGGGGGGGGGGGGGGGGGGGGGGGAGAGAAAGAGATAATTATACCCAATGCTGTCTACAATCTTCATAATTTTGTGGTCCTCTGCACCAAGGAAAACAACCCTAGCCTATGTAGCCACTCTTCATAACTGAAAGGTCCAGACTAGTCAACATCCTGGTGAATCACCTCTGCATTCTCTCCAGTGCAATCACATCCTTCCTTTAGTGTGATCAAAATTGTACACAGTATTCTAGTTGTTGCCTAATTAACATTCTTTATAACTCCATCATAATCTCCCAGTTCTTGTATTCAATGCCTTGACAAAAAGGCAATAGTCTCAGATGACACTTTAGCCACTCTAACTGCCTAACCTGATACAATCAAGGATCTATTCACATATACACCAAGTACCTTTAATTCTCTGTACAACTAAGGGTCCTACCATTCATCATCTACTCCACTGCCCTGTTAATCCTCACAAAATGCAGTACATCACACTTTTCTTGATTATATTCCATTGCTTCGCCCCATCTGGCCAGCCTGTCTGTAGCTTTCTTACAGAATTAAATTTGCATCAGTTGCCATCTGCAGAACAGTACACTATACCTCTACCAGACTGTGTGTAGAAATGTTTCATAACTTGACTCTTGAAGCTTCTAACTTTCAAAAAAAAAAATTACACCCTAATCCTAGGCTTCTCAACCATAATGAATAGTTTCCCTTCCTACAGTATTTATTCCACTTATTATGAAAACTATAATCAAATTCGCCCCTAACTTTTTAAATGCCGAGTTGATCCATTGTTTGTGCAATGTCTCAAATTAACCCTTAGTTTTAAGGTATCACACGGTTATGCCTGTGTTACACTTACAAGGTCAATACATCCTTCCAAAGATGCAGTCCCCAGAACTCAGACAAGGGAGAAGTTGAGAAGGTGAGTCTTTCATGGTAACCTCAGCTGGTGCAGGAATTGAACCCACATAACTGGTATCACTGCCATTCAGCCAACTGAGATAAATGACTCCCTGTATTGTATTACAAGGAATTTAAAAAGGTTGTTTGAGCATTGAGGGAGATAAACAAATCCAGTTATAAATTTAAACCAAGGAGTATAGCAGTAAATACTATTTATTTCAGAATTATAGCTGAAGTGTGTGGAAAAAGGCACCATGAAACTATACAAATACAATATCAAATCCTTCTTAATGGATTTAAGTTCTCAAATGTACAACATTCTTCTCAGTTCAGCAAGTTTCCATAAAATTACATCAAGATAACAATATTTAAAGTTCAAACTGTGAAATAAACTATTTGCATGTGAAATATTTTGGTGTCCATTTGTAACAGATATGACATTGCATGGGGAAGGAGGGTGGGGGAGGGGTGGTTGTGTCAGTGGTACATTTCCAAATCAATAAGTCCCATGCCAAGGGCAGTAGTGTTGTAACTATCTTTTTTTAAATACAACTTTCTAGTCATACTTTAAGACTAGAACTGTATATTTAATGTGAAAAAATTGCTGTTAGACCAACTGCATCTTCGACAATGACATTTGTACATTAAATACCAGTCACAGAAAATGCTTCACTATTGTCTTCATCACCAATATAATCTTACAAATCTTTTGAATTTAAATCAAAGACAATACTGACTCAATCTTATTCCCTTTATCATTTCACTACAGATTGTGACAAACCTAGTTTACTGTATTAAGTCTCTTACAATAAACTATTAAATTATATTCAAAGAGGATACAAACAAAATTTGATGGCAAAAGATAAGCTTAATTTTAACAAGTCACAATTATATTTTTACGAAATTCTGTTCTACTCCACAGTAATAAAACGTAGCAAAACATGTTCATTAAATCTTGTCCTTTCCAGCAATACGCTTCACTGGTCGATCAATTTGTGCCTCCTGCGCATAATTTCTAAAAACTCAGATGATTTCTCAGTGGCTTCCTAAAATCAAAGAAAAAGTTTCAAAGTAATCACCCTTCATTAATGACTGTTTCCTTCATCAAACGATTCTACTCCAGAGTCACAGCCAGCAGCGTTGAGTTTTTCTTGCCGGCGTTTCATGATCTCCTCCAGTTCAGAGGTCCCACGTTTATCCTGAAATTAAATAATATACAATTTCAGAATCATGGATATGTTATTGACAGTCTGGAGTGGGGTGGGGGCTTCAGAGGTGAGGTGGTTACAGCAAAGAGCAGGGGACAACCTGAAAGTTCAACTCAAGTGGACTGAATTTAATAACTCATTTATACTTCTGTTTAAATGCCCCTTTGTACATGCATTAGCTTCTTTCCCATATAAATTGAACTTACACTTTTTTTTGCATTTTAAATTAATAAGTGATTTAATTTAGGATTACCAAATCATATTTAGACTATTTTCTCAACAGTTCCCAATTTATTTCAACGTGAACTAGATTTTTCCAGCCAGATTTATTGGACCATACATTTTTCTTATGTCATCCCCAGGTTTATAATGGCTACACAATTAGCAAATTTCACCCAGTCTTCCTGCTGACTGATCAGATAACATTTTGAACTTATGTGCATTAGATACTGTACACACCAGTGCAAGACTGTAACTCTTGCTAATTGAAGAACTAACTCAAAGTGGTGGTACAGGTGGACAATGGGACTGAAAAAAAATTACAATTTTTATTTAAATGGATGCAACCATGTTCAAACCAAAAGAACCAACTTGCTATAACCACCTGACCTTTTCAGGCCTTAGCTCCCATTTCCACAAAGTCAATTCATGATGATCAGAGTGCCATCTACTGGTTCTGGATTTAATAGCCAAATGTTATGCATCACTTATCAAAGAAGTGGGGTAAATAATTGGCCAAAGAAAAAAGGACTTCCTTTGACTCATTGAGTGGGCACAGATGTTACCAGCATTTACTGCCTACTCCTACTCAATAGATTAGGCCATCTCAGACAGTAACTATATACCAACTACATGACAGTCTGCATTAGGACAGACCAAGGATAGACTGCTTGGAGGGACACTAAACAATGTGCATTTTTAATGACAATCCAGTAGGTCTGTGGTCACTATTATTGCTTCTTAGTCCAGATTTGACTAGAAAACTTGAGTTCAAATTCCAATCAGTCTAATAATGTAACCAACATGCTTACACACAAGCACTGCCCTCCACTAATTAACAAGCATATTACAAAGCAAAAATCTCACATCAAGGCCAGTAGTGTTCGACTCCTGTGCCCAGACTTCTGCGTTTGAGCATAGTCTTCACCAGGAATGACTTGACATATGCAATCCAGAAATGCATGACCTCCCAAATCAAAAAATAGACCCTTTTCCCTGGTAGAATAACTCAAGATTTCAAATCAAGGCAGCAACTTTGTAGCTCAAGGCTAACACTCAGCCTGAATGGAAAATATTAACCTCAATTACCTCTTTGCTTAAACCAAGATGACCATCGTAAACTTCCCTAGATTGTGAATAACTGCAGTGTGGATGCCTACTCTGCACTGGACTTTTAAGAAATTAGCATAGACAAAGGGGTGGTTCTTAGTAATTTGGCATATTTAAGAGTCAAGTAGACAAATCTTCAGGACTGGATAAATGCATTCCAGGCTGTTGAGTGAGGCAAAAGAGGCACTGCCAATAATTTTCAATTCCTCTCTGGGCACAGGTGAGGTCCTGGAGAATTGGAGAAGGGATTGTAGGATAAAACAAGAAACTACAGGCCAGTGACGGGGAAACAACTGGGAAACAATTTTGATCTGCTCTTGGGATTAATCAAAATCACAATTGGCATGGCTTTAAGGAGAAATTCTGTTTAAACAAACTGAATGTTTTGAAGACATGATCAGGTGCGTAGATGAGGGCAATACATTCAATGCAATTTACTCAGACTTCAGCAGGGCATGGGAGACTGATACCAAAGATAAGAGCCTTGGGATCCAAGGAAATTTGGTTAATCAGATATAGATTTGGCTGAGTGGCAAGAATCAGAGGGTTGTTTTCATGACTGGAAGCCAGGTGTCCAACAGTGCCCCATTGGGATCAGTATTGGGACCCTTGAAGTTTGTGGTGATTTAGGATGTAAGTGGGTTTGATCAGCAGATTCACAGATAATACAAAAATTGGTGCGGTAGTAAAAAACGAGGAGGATAGCCTTTGTTGGGCAGGTCAGATGAGCTGATTAATGGCAATTGGAATTCAATCCAGATAAGTGTGAGCAATGCACTTGGGCAGGACAAACAAGAGAAGGGAATACATAATGAAGAACAGTACCCAGGTAAACACTGAGGATCAGTGGGGCCTTAGCATGCAAGCCCCCAGTCCCTTTACAAGGCAGCATGTTGACTCAGTGATTAGCACTGCTGCCTCATAACACCAGGGACCTGGGCTTGATTCCAGTCTCAGGCAACTGTCTGTGTGGAGTTTGCACATTCTCCCAGAGTCTGTGTGGGGTTCTTCCACAGCCCAAAGATGTGCAGGTTAGGTGGATTACCCACAGTGTTCAGGGGTGAATAGATTAGGTGCATTAGTCGGGGGAAATATAGGATAATTGGGTAGGGGAATGGGTTCTGAAAAGTAACCCATCCAGAAGGTCTGTGTGGACTTGCTGGGCCAAATGGCCTGTTTCCACACTATAGGGATTCTATGAATTCTATAGCTGGACAGATGGATAAAGTAGTTAAGACGACATATGGGATACTTGCCTTTATTAGCCAAAGCACAGAATAAGGAGGCTATGCTGGAACTCTATGAAATGTTGGTTAGGTCTCAGCTAGAGTATTGTTTACAGTTTTAGAAACTACTTTACAGGAGGGATGCGATTGCACTGGAGACAGTGCAGAGGAGTTTTACCAGGATATTGGGCTGTAGAGTTTTAGTTCTAAAGCGATCAGATAGACTGGGGCTGTTTTCCTTGAAGCAGAGGAGACTGAGGGGGGGGGAAGCATGATTGAGAAGTAAAGAATGAGATACGTAGATGGAATGGTCAAAAAGAAATGCTTTCCCTTGGTGAAGGATCAGGAGGCAGAGATTTAAAGTAAGCAGGAGGCTTCGAGGAATTTTGTTTTCACTGCCTGGAAAGAAGTTAGAGGCAGAAGCCCTCATAACAGTTTAGTATATGATGCACACTTCCAAGCCTAAGACACACAAGGCTTTGGGCCAAGTCCTGGAAAATGAAATTAGAATAGTTAGGTGGTTGCTTTTAACTGGCACAGAATTGACTGGTCAAATGGCCTTTCTCTATGCTGTAGATCTCCACAACACCCTTCAATCTCTTCAATTCTACGAACAAGAGATTCAGGCTGTTCTTGAATGTGGCCAAATAAAACTCAGATCAACCCAGACCTAGACAGTCAAATATTCCACCTCACCATATTTGCTATAGGAGACACTCCAGAAGATGTGCAACACTTCATTTGTCCTGGCAGCCACATCTTTCAAAATGCCTTGAGGCTAGGAGAATCAGCCCACATCAGCTGCACCAGCATGGCCTTCAACAAACCACAACAGCATCTCCGATAGGTAAGCAAAAGTCCGAGTGTACAAAGATGATGTCATCACCACATTCCTGTACTGTAGTGGGAAATGTAATGAAGGACTGTGAAACCAGAATCTGGTCAATAGGATTTTGTTTTAAATAGTGAAGCAGTCTCTTATAATATATAGTGTATAAACCATGTCAATTACTCCATTATCAATATATAATTTGCTTTTCATTAAACCATAATTATTTTTTGCCCAAGGTTGTTGAGCAGGTTGTTGAGATGGAGTATTTCCCTATCTACTTCCAAAATCAAAGGTATGTGGGACAGTTCAGAAGATTTCTTGCCAAAAAAAAAAACAAAAAGTAAGATCCATTTTCACACCAACATAATAAAATTTTGACCATGTTGCGAAGTGCAAGGAAAAGCAATATATTTTAGTGAGCAAATCAGTTTGAGTGAGACTGAATGAAGTGCCAATGGTGGAAAGGGGAAGAGAAAAGTGCAGTTTATTTGCTCTCAATGCAGCACCTTCAGTAAAAATGAATATCCTAATGGCATTCATAGAAAAGAGAACATTAAAGGAAATTCTTTTCATGGGGAGGGTGGGGGATTAATACGAAGCACAAACATGTGAATACATAGCTATGGCAGTCAATATTCTTTGAGCACTGACTCTTTTGTTTATGGCCAAGAACCATTAAGATACATTTCGCAAATGTATCACATTGCAAATATTTATTTAATCGTATTTATTAATATTTTTAAAAAGTAATTTCAACTGTGATAGATATACAACAGCAATGCTCAAAGGGTATCAAGGATTCCTTTTTGTTGATCAAGCAAGGCTGCATTTTAAAGCTAACATACAAACCACACAAATCATAAAAGCTAGCAGAGATAAAGGTTAGATTACACTTGAAACAAGATGCGCATAGTAAAATTAGGAATTATTCCTTCATTATAAAGGCAATGTTGAAATTTACTTCAGGGATCAGGTAACTACTTAATTTTTAAAATCAATCCAGCCTATAATGGATCAGAAAAAGGATGCCAGAGAACTGCTAATTTAAGTAAGAAAATTAAGTATTATCTTACGGTTACTTATACTTGAATAGCAAGAGATAGTCAGGACCCATGGAGTCAGCAGAGCACCTGTAAGTAGGAAGACAGCAAGAAACCACAAAACAAGCCCACAAAAAACCCAGCCAAAGAAAGAAAAGAAAGCTTTTAAGCGGTTCACCTAAAGCACAATGAGCAGAAATATTTCTTAAAGTCAAATGTAAAACACGTAAATTATTCATGAATTCAATAAGTTAGAAACAAATACAATCTCAATGTTAAGTTCCAAAACTTTCAGTACCTCAGTCCTTAAAATATCTTTTGTGGCTCTTCTCTGGTCTTCATGGTCAAAAAAAAGTTTTATTTCCTTTAATTTCCAGACTGCTCTTAATCCTTCAGATAACCTTGCTCACATATTTTTAAATTTAACCCAGAGTCCAAACATCCATCTCCTTTCTCCGTCAAAGATTATTACATACCACTTATCTACTTTGTTTTTCATTCCCATCACCATTCAGCATAGAACAAGGTGGTGGATTACGATAAGACAAGGATTCATAACAAAATACTGAATTTTTCTTCAAAAATGTTACTTACAACTCATTGTCCTGGAATCTATTATTTGACACATCAAAAAAAGTCCAGATCAAAATGGCTAATCAAAATGTCTGAAAAGGAATTTGGTGAAACAGCATGGCTCATCACATACAGCATATAAAAATAAACAGATTTAATTATCGACTTTAGATCAGGAATTCTATGATAGGGTTTTGTTCACTAGACTTCAGTACTTGCATCACATTGTATTGTAGCAATCTTGAACACCAATAATCAATATATGGGAAACTCAACACCCAGACCTGTCCTTCCTGCTATTTGACATTATTTTTCCAATACCAAAACAAATCTCAAGTCTCCATCGTATATGTTCCAGTGAGGCCAATGTCAACAAGAAAGCTTTGGGGATATAAAAAAGGATTCCCTAGCACTGTTGTCAACAGGGCCCTCGACCAGGTCTGATTCACTCCTGCACTTCCAGCCTCCCCCTCCCCCCAAGTTGCAACTGTGCCTTGTCCTTACCTACCATCCCATCAGCATCCACATCCAGAGGATCAGCAGCTGCCATTTCTGCCACCTCCACCCTGTTCCCTGGCCAACATCTGTCTCAGTCTTGCTACAGTGCTCCAGCACAAGCTCCAGACTCAGTGTTAAAATCAGTAGTTTTAGGACCTGAACTCCCTTATGTCCTAGCCCCCACCACATGCACCAGGCTTTGTTACCACAGTCTGCTCATACACATTACCTATAGTTAGCCACTAACGGTCTGTTAACAGTTATTCACCCTCCCAGCCAGATTAATAACTCTTTTGTCAGTCTGAGAATATGTATCAGGTATGAGCAGGTAGGGAAAGAGTTAGGTTTTGAGTTTTATTAAACAAGGGGTTCAGCTGAGCAGGACTCAGATCAGATAAGAACTTGCAGTTAACAATGTGGTGCTGGAGGCAAGGGTCATGGTTAACAAGGTGAAAAGTATTCATTATGTGAAGCCAGTTATCTGTTGTGTAAGAGCAGATGGCTTCATCTCTGCTATTAACAGTCACCCAATTAATATGTATGTTGCCGTATTTGGATGCTCCTCCCTGTAAAACAACTATATAATTCATTAAGCAACTGCTATTCCAGAGAAGACCATGAACTTGTCTCTGTGCACAAAGCCGATCATTCTCTCTCCCTCGAGGGCATGGAATAAAGATGAAGGAGTATCTCAATGTGTCTCTGAGCGTTTTGCTTCAACTCGGGGGGAGAAGCGGGACGACATGTCCAACTGTACTTCTCTCTCTCTTTCCTGATGCTTGACATCTCTTATTCCTGTACAGTTTAACTGTTGAGAAAGTGAGGACTGCAGATGCTGGAGATCAGAGCTGAAAAATGTGTTGCTGGAAAAGCGCAGCAGGTCAGGCAGCATCCAAGGAGCAGGAGAATCGACATTTCGGGCATAAGCCCTTCTTCAGGAATGAGGAGGGTGTGCCAAGCAGGCTAAGATAAAAGGTAGGAAGGGGGGGGATTTGGGGGAGGGGCGTTGGGAATGCGATAGGTGGAAGGAGATTAAGGTGAGGGTGATAGGCCAGAGAGGTCAGGAAGAAGATTGCAGGTCAAGAAGGCGGTGCTGAGTCCAAGGGCTGGGACTGAGATAAGGTGGGGGGAGGGGAAATGAGGAAGCTGAAGAAATCTGCATTCATCCCTTATGGTTGGAGGGTTCCTAGGCAGAAGAGGAGGCGCTCTTCCTCCAGGCGTCGTGTTGCCATGGTCTGGCGATGGAGGCGGCCAAGGACGTGCATGTCCTTGGCGGAGTGGGAGGGGGAGTTAAAGTGTTCAGCCACGGGCTAGTTGGGTTGGTTGGTGCAGGTGTCCCAGAGGTGTTCTCTGAAACGTTCCGCAAGTAGGCGGCCTGTCTCCCCAATGTAGAGGCGGCCACATCGGGTACAGCAGATGCAGTAAATGGTGTATGTGGAGGTGCAGGTGAATTTGTGACTGATATGGAAGGATTCTTTGGGGCCTTGGAGGGAAGTGAGGGGGGAAGTGAGGGTGCAAGTTTTGCATTTCTTGCGGTTGCAGGGGAAGGTGCCGGGAGTGGAGGTTGGGTTGGTGGGGGGTGTGGACCTGACGAGGGAGTCGCGGAGGGAGTGGTCTTTCCGGAACGTTGATAGGGGAGGGGAGGGAAATATATCCTTGGTGGTGGGGTCTGTTTGGAGTTGGCGGAAATGACACAATTTCCCCTCAGACGTGGTTGACAATGCTCTCCACCGCATCTCCTCCACTTCCCGCTCCTCTGCCCTTCCAATCGCCACCAGGACAGAACCCCACTGGTCCTCACCTACCAACCCACCAACCTCCAAATTCATCGTATCATCCTTCGTCATTTCCGCCACCTCCAAGGATATATTTCCCTCCCCTATCAGCGTTCTGGAAAGACCACTCCCTCCGCGACTCCTCGTCAGGTCCACACCCCCCACCAACCCAACCTCCACTCCCGGCACCTTCCCCTGCAACCGCAAGAAATGCAAAACTTGCGCCCACATTTCCCCCCTCACTTCCCTCCAAGGCCCCAAGGAATCCTTTCATATCTGTCACAAATTCACCTGCACCTCCACACACATCATATACTGCATCCGCTTCACCCGATGTGGCCTCCTCTACATTGGGGAGACAGGCCGCCTTCTTGCGGAACGTTTCAGAGAACACCTTTGGGACACCCGCACCAACCAACCCAACCGCCCCGTGGCTGAACACTTTAACTCCCCCTCCCACTCCGCCAAGGACATACAGGTCCTTGGCCTCCTCCATCTCTAGACCATGGCAACACGACGCCTGAAGGAAGAGTGCCTCATCTTCCGCCTAGGAACCCTCCAACCACAAGGGATGAATGCAGATTTCTCCAGCTTCCTCATTTCCCCTCCCCCCACCTTATCTCAGTCCCAACCCTCGGACTCAGCACCGCCTTCTTGACCTGCAATCTTCTTCCCGACCTCTCCGTCCCCACCCCCCCTCCGGCCTATCACCCTCACCTTAATCTCCTTCCACCTATCGCATTCCCAACGCCCCTCCCCCAAGTCCCTCCTCCCTACCTTTTACCTTAGCCTGCTTGGCACACCCTCCTCATTCCTGAAGAAGGGCTTATGCCCAAAATGTCGATTCTCCTGCTCCTTGGATGCTAACTGACCTGCTGCGCTTTTCCAGCAACACATGTTTCAGCTCTGATCTCCAGCATTTGCAGTCCTCACTTTCTCAACAGTTAAACTGTACAGGAATAAGAGATGTCAAAAATCAGAGATTTTTCATCCCCACCTGTCTTGTGCAGAACTAGATGTGAACCCTTCGAAATATGCACAAAACCAAACTCAGCTGGCTTCAAGTATCAATCAAGTCAATAAAACAAATTTAGGTCCAGTTTGGGGGTCTAAAAAAAAAATGCATTTTTTTTTTAGATTACATTACAGTGTGGAAACAGGCCCTGCGGCCCAACAAGTCCACACCGACCCGCCGAAGCGCAACCCACCCATACCCCTACATTTACCCCTTACCTAACAGTACGGGCAATTTAGCATGGCCAATTCACCTGACCTGCACATCTTTGGACTGTGGGAGGAAACCGGAGCACCCAGAGGAAACCCACGCAGACATGGGGAGAATGTGCAAACTCCACACAGTCAGTCGCCTGAGGCTGACCTCACCATTTGTGTTGGCCTAGATATGATCACTGAACTTAGTCATGTTAAGAGTTTAATAAAGTATTAAATTATACCTCCAATGTAGCCTTCTGCACTGTAACCTGACTGTAAACCCGAACACCATCTTCAGGACAAACGGTCTTCAGTTCATCTTTGTTTAAAGAGAAGAGTTGTGCTCCTGAGAGTACTCCCAAACTATTCACAGTACTGTAACACAAGAAACTGATTAAGAACATGCTGCTTCTGAAACAGATTTTTTTTTTTTAAATTTCAAAATATACTTTATTCATAGAAATAAATCTTTGGTACTTGTACAATTTGTCATGTCGTTCATAAATATATACATTGCATGTCGTAAAGAACATGTACAAGACCTGCCCAAGACAGGGGGGTCCCCACTTACGCACAGATGGCTGGAGGTGGCAATGCGAGCCATGGACCCCCAAAGACCAGTAACGTCCACCTAGACAGCAGGGAAACAGAGTCTGGTGGCACCCAGAAAGAAGAACAGGCTGGAGTAGAGGAGGCGGCAGCCAGCGGAGAGACACAGCAGCTGATCCTAGCTCTAGCTGGGCAGATGGAAGCAATGGAGGAGGAGGTAATCGAGCAGGCAGAGGAGTGGATACCTGTTAAAAACAGGAAGAGAAAATCCAGCCAGGCCCCCAAAGCCTCCCAGCAAAGGGGGAAAAGTTAGCTGCACGAGGGAGGGACGGACAGCTCTTCGGATGGGGAAGACGGGCGCAAAGAACGTCATCACCACCAGAAGAGGAGACAGAGCGACGTAGATAAAGAGGGCGGCATTTCCTCCCAACCAGGAAACAACAGACCCCCTGAAGTCCACCCTCCACCCAGTGAGAACCAGGGGGTACCCACTGTCCCACAACTACAGGTAACTGAGAGCTGTGATCCTCTGACAGTCCCATTGTTAGACACAGAACTGGATGGTGCGGACCCTTGCCTTGGCTCAATTACTCCAGAGCGGGTAAATGACCCCAGTGAGGAGCTGGATAGCTACCTCAGCCCAGCGAAGGTCCAGCAGTTCGTGCTCACCATGGGGATGCAGACAGCTACCCCAGAGACAGGACAGTCAAATGGACAATGGTAACCCCATAAACTGGGGGTTAAGGAAGTTTCCTTTGCTATCATATAACAGGGCACCCACTCAGTAGGTGGGTTCCGCTGAAGCCACGGCTAAATAATAAGAGACTGGATGGTTAATAAAGGGAACTGTAAATAGGATAACTGCTTCTGAAACAGATACTTTGTTTAATAGTAAGAGTAATCAGAAGAGCCTGCATTCTCAAAACAGTTATAGAACAGACCAAGTCATGGCTTCATCTGTTGGTTCAGGGTGAATGCAAAAGACCCAACTATAGCATTTAAAACAAAAATGGTGCAATCTTGCTGACGTTCTGGCCAACAATATACCCTTTGATGAAAGATTAATCTGTTAATTATATCAACTGCTAGGTATCCTTGCTATGCACAACTAGTTGCTACATTTGCCCACAAAACTGCACTTCAGAAATACTTCATTATTTGTGGCACACATTGAAACATCCACTGAATGATCTGTAAGTACAGAGTAATAAGTTCTTGAAAACTATATGTACAGATAAAATATTAATAGAGTAATCTCTATACTTGAAAGGTAAATTCGATTATACACTAGGATTGTTTCAAACCTAGACAAATTCTTCAGCTCTCAGGTTTTTCCTTGCCTACAGGAACTATTACATTCAAAAGGTCAAAATTAGTAATTACCATTGACTCAAAATTACACTGTAGTCTGTAATAGGACTAATTCTGAAAGGAAGAGTTTATACACATGAACTAAAGAATGTTCACAATGGGGAGCATCTCTGGTTCAATAATCACTATTTAGATTATGAATGAAGAGGAGCAAGGAACAATCGGGAGTAAAAATTGTTTCACTGGAGGCAAGTTAATTTCAGAGAATTGAAGAATGGTATTGGCCCAAGTAAATGTGTCAAACTCTGCCAGCCAAAGTTGTAATGGGAATCAGGCAGCCTCATCTACATTTCCCAGGGTGAAGAATAGTGAGAAAATAGAGCTCTCTAGATGTCAAAGGAACTACAGAGTAAGGCAAACAGGAAAAGTATCATTTGGATAATGGAAGATTCATATTGAAACCAAGTGAAAATAGATGTTAAGAGACAGAAAAAAAAATTCCTTTTTATTGCCGTTGCCAAAGCTTTTCCATTGGCATACTGACTGTAAAAAGGTTTGTCACAGAAGCAGAAAGGCTGTTAATAGAACAAGAGTAGAAATAGATCAGTGCAAGCAGAAAACATAGTTGAAGAGTTAAACAAGTATCTTGAAAGTGCTTATCATGAGAACTTTGTCCTTGCTGCAGTAAGCAATTTGTTGGAATACTGTATAACAAAAGTAGATAGAGGAATCACAAGAAATGCTGGTGTCCAAGTGGATAAATTACTCTACCTGGAAGGCATGCATTTTTTGTTGCTGAGGAGAGTAAAGGCAGAAATTTTGGAAGTGGTCACAATCTTCCAATCCTCTTTTGATACACTGTGGTGGTAGAAGACTGAAGGACTGCAGTACAGCACAAAACACTTCAAGTAGCAAGTCAGTGTTTAGTCAAATAAGGCTAGAAACCATAATCAATAAGAACAAGAACAGGCTGTTTGCGCCTTCAAACTGGCTCCACTATTCAATAGGTTCATGGCTGATCCAGCATTCCTCATATCCAAAGCACATCTGTTAGAAAACTTTTATTGTCTTTTCGTCTCAAAATCAGTTACTATGTAATGAATTAGTCTGTCAACTTAATCCAAGTCATTTCCTTGATCTCTACATATTTAGCGCAACTTACAGTACTGAAACAGAGGCTTGTAATTGGCAAGTAGCAAAGCTTCTTCAATTACTAGAGACACAATTATCATTTCTGTTACCATCCCTTTCACCACCATTGCTTCAATTTTATTAGCCAATCTAACATGTGATACTTGATCAAAAGGCTTTTGAAAGTCCACATACACACCAGCAGCATTCTCTTCCGCTCAAAGTGAAAGATGATTTGCCCCAAACAAACCTGTCACAGCTGGTTCTCATTTATAATACTATACTTGTCCAACTGGCCACTAATTGGTTTCTGAATTGTTATTTCTAAAGGCTACCTCACAACAAAGTTAAAAGCTTATAAATTGCTCCTCTGATACCATCTCCATATTTAAAGAAAATTGCAATACTGTAGTCAGTACTTCAATTTCTCATGGATTTTCTTCAACAACTACAAATTCACCCCATCCAGATCAGTTTCCTAATCAACTTTAGTTACTCATGACATCAAAAAAAAATTCATCTGTTTCATGGAGCGATTGATTTTTCAATAGTAATCCCTAGTTCTAGATTTTTCTATTTGAGGAAACATCCTCACAATATTTCCCATCAATGCTGCTTAAAATTTTATATGATTCAAGTTGTCTCTTACTCTCCAAAGATCAAGAGGATACAAGGCTAGCCTAGCCATCTGTTGGTCATATGACAACCTACCTATTCCAGGTATTGATCCAGTAACACCCCATCTGAACCATCTCCAATATATTTACATCCTGTCAGGTTGTACGTTTGCTCGCTGAGCTGGTAGATTTGTTGTCAGAAGTTGTTACCATGCTAGGTTACATCATCAATGAGCCTCCAATGAAGCACTGGTGTTCTGTCCCACTTGCTATTTATGTGTCTTTGTCTGTTGTGGTGGGTGATATCGCTCCCGGTTCTGTTTGAGAGGTTGGTAAATGGGTTCCAAATCAATATGTTTGTTAATTGACTTCCAGTTTGAATACCAGGCATCTACAAATTCCAGTGTGTGTCTTTGTTTAATCTGCCCCAGTCGATCTGGTGTGCCTCTTTGTGTGTATGCATACTAGTGACAGTTGGTATGTCTTTCGGTGGCTAGTTGATCACTAGTATACATAGACAGATGAACAGGGACACCAGTTTGACTGACAAAAAAATCCATCCTTGGACAGGCTAAACAAATATACGCAACCAGAAACCTCGACCCCAGACCCATAGTCTCACTTCCTGGTACACCGACATACAGACTAGCAAAGGAACTACAACACAAACTGAAACACCTAGTAGAAGACTCAAGCCACTGTATCCACTCCACCCAGGAATTCCTAAAACATCAAAGACACCAAGGTAGAGGACGACGAGCACATGGTTTCCTTCGAGATGACGGCCCTATTCACATCAATAAACATCAACTCAGCCAAAGAAACAGTGGCCTTACTGCTAGACGAACCAAGGACACAAACACCTGACAGCACCAACTCCATCAGCAAGGGCAGCATCCTCAAACTAGTAAACCTGTGCCTCTCAACCCACTTCAACAGCAAGATCTACAAACAAATCAACAGGACTTGTGTGGGATCAC
This sequence comes from Chiloscyllium plagiosum, assembly GCF_037043375.1. NCBI lineage: Eukaryota > Metazoa > Chordata > Chondrichthyes > Orectolobiformes > Hemiscylliidae > Chiloscyllium > Chiloscyllium plagiosum. The sequence goes on from NW_028270161.1 coordinate 48,703,098, forward strand.
CAATATCAGGACTCTTTGCAGAAGCAGTTATGTAGAGGTTAGAATGAATAGCCTTTCCCATGATCCAGCCCAAGCTTTGGGTCCTCTATGTGGATAAGACCTTTGGTGATCACAAAACGCAACAAATTAGAAGAAACCCATAAACAAAAACAACATTCTTACTGGTGTAAAGTTCACCAAAGAGGAAGAGGAAGAGAACAACAGACACCCATCCGAGACATCACAGTAGAACGAAAACCCACTGCAGAGCTGCAGGCCAGCATCTACAGGAACACGACACACACTGACCAGATATTCAACAGGAGCAAACATCCCAACACCCACAAACTGAGCTACATCAGGACATTATTTATATGAGCCACAACACAATAGAACTCGAACTACGAAAAGCTGAGGAAAACCACTTATACAATGTATTCAGGAACAACGGGTACCCAATAAGCACAGTCTGCCGATTCCTATACAACAGACCTAAACAGGAGGAGGACACATGCCCTGAGACTCTAGTCACCCTGCCAAACAAAGACATCTCGGAGATGCCGACCAGACATCAAGGTAGCCCACAAATCTACCACCACACAAACAGCTCCTGATCAATTTAAAGGACCCCATACCAACAATCAGCAGAATGATAGTCATATCCAAAATACCCTGCAAGGACTGCAACTAATATTACATTGGACAGACGGGCAGGTAACTAGCCACCAGGATACATAAGCACCAATTAGCCATCAAAAGACATGACCAACTATCACTAGTATCTATACACACAAAGAGGAACATCAGTTCGACTGGGACAGGCTAAACAAAGACATGCATGAGAATTCCTCGAGGCCTGGCATTCAAACCGGAACTCAAACATCAATTACCAAGACACAAATAGTATGTGGAACAGAACACCATTGCTTCAACGGAGGCTCACCGATGATGTTACCGAGCATGGTGATGAAATGTCCGAGAACACAACTACCAGCTCAGTGAGCAAACCTACTAGCTGATCCACAACCTGAGCTACAAATCTTCCCCAAAGTTGCATATTTACACCCTTCCTTAAGTGAGGTGACCAACACTGCACAGCACTTCAGATGTGGTCTCAGCAGTCCCTTGGATAACTGAAGCATCATCTCCCTACTTTGCTATTCAATTCCCCTCATGATAAATGATAACATTCTATTAGCTTTCCTAATTATTTGCTGTATCTCCACTTCCAACTTCCATCTGAATACAATTAACATCTAAACAAAGTGCAATTAAACTCCTCTTCTTACAAGGGGCTCTTGTTGCAAAGGGTCCTTCCGCTAGGCCAAAACGTGCAATTTGAGCTCACCATGAAAATGTCATAAATGTCTTAGCAAGTTGATCAAGAATGGGGGGGGGGGGGGAAGGGGGCTGGAGAAAAAAGAGAAGAGGGCTTAGGAAAAAAAAAATGTCTTCCAGCTTGATAAACTCCAATGCAGAAAATTCATTAGTACTCCAACTGGTTCACTCTGGACCAACTGGCTCACTCAGTTAGCTAGATAGCTAGTGCGTAGATAAAATTCATTACAACTGCATAGTGCTCAATACATGTCCTGGTTGAAGTAGATTCAAGGTCTACCTTTTTGTTTACAATAGATGGCACAAAGATTCAATTTTCCTTTGTGATTATTGGCTGATAAATGGATGTGCCTTCAAGTACAAAAGACAGGACAACCTCAGCAAAGTCTTCTGCTTGTACCAACTGGTGACTGTTTGGTCCCTAATCAGGCCCACCCATTCATTTGGCAACCCTTTCACTATTATAATGATAATAGTAGATCTTTGTACTAAAACTCAGTTTGTTGAAATGCTTTACCAAATGTGAACTAACCAACGCAATTTACTCAAAGAATATTTCACCATTCAAATATAGATGAGAATGAACACAGAAGCACTTAATATACATACAAGTTAACTAGCTCATCAGTTGTTTCAGGAGTTGGATCTCTGATTACCTTGGTATTCCAGTTTGATTTTTATAGATACTCACACAGCATTAAATCCTTTAGACCGTAACCATTCTGCTACTTCTTCTGGAGATGAATCAAAGGAAATGCCAATGGTGGAACTGTTGCTTCGTAATACTTGAAATTTCTTCTGCGCACCACTACGTCCGATTGTAAGTCGATGTGCCAACTCATCTTGCACTTCTTCCATATGAGATTTCCGCCCTATGGTGAGAAATTAAATTAGATTACCTACAGGGTGGAAACAGGCCCTCCGGCCCAACAAGACCACACCGACGCTCCGAAGAGAAAACCACCCGCCTATATTTACCCTTGACTAATCCACCTAACACTACGGGCAATTTAGCATGGCCAATTCACCTAACTTGCGCATATTTGGACTGTGGGAGGAAACCGGAGCACCCAGAGGAAACCAACGCAGACACAGGGAAAACGTGCAAACTCCACACAGACAGTTGCCCCAGGTGGGAATTGAACCCGGGTCTCTGACGCTGTGAGGCAGCAGTGCTAACCACTGAGCCACCGTGCTGTACCTAAGAAATTGAGCCTGACATGATTTGAACACAACCTTCTGATCTGGAGTCAGATGTGCTACTGCTGCGCCACAAGCTCACACCTAAATAATTTTAAAGTAGAATGGATAAAGTTCTGCAGTCTTTTAGAAGCAATGCGTTTGCAAATATTTTTTGAAAATGCCACCTCCAAAAATTTGCAACACAAAACATTTTTAATTTCAATATTTCAAAATAATTGCTTTGAAACCATCAATCTTGCACAAATTTCAGTGAGCACGAGGGTACAGCTTTTTAGCCCTCTCCTGGAAATGTGGATAACAGGTATAATTCAGTATCATCTCTCAGCTAAGAAAAAAACAAAACTACTGCTTTTTTCAGCAGTAAAAAAGTCACAAGATCTGAAAACCAGTAGAAAATCACAGTGATGAAAATACAGTACTACAAAGGTGTTACTTATGCATCTGTTGTCAGAAAGCAAAACGGGGTTTCTTCTTCCATGCTTACCTTTTCAAGGGCAACTAGAAGTTGGCAGCCAGCAAGACCCACATTACATAATTTAAAAAAAAGCATCAGAGAAACTACAACATTAAAATAAGCCATTCCAAACAAATCACACTAATTAATTAATCCTATCAGCTTACCCTTCCATACCAATGCCACAACAAGTTGACCAGAAATGATTTCCAAGGATGTTGCCAGAATTGGAAGGTTTGAACAGTAGGGAGAGGCTGAATAGACTGGGGCTCTTTCCTGGTGCGTCAGAGGCTGAGTGGTGACCTTATAGAGGTTTATAAAATCATGAGGGGCGTGAATAGGATAGATAGACAAGGTCTTTTCCCTGGGTTGGGGGGGCAAAACTAGAGGGCATAGGTTTAAGGTGAGAGGGCAAAGATGTAAGTGACGTAAGGGTAACTTCTTCACAGAGGGTGATGCAGGTATTGAATGAGCTGCCACTTGTTGGAGGCGGCTGGTACAATTACAGCATTTAAAAGGCATCTAGATGGGTATGTGAATAGGAAGGGTTTTGAGTGACATGGGCCAAATTGGACTAGATTAATTAAGGATATCTAGTTGGCATGGACGAGTTGGACTGAAAAATCTGTTTCTGTGCTGCTTATCTCTATGACTCTAAATAGTTTCCTTCTATTTTTCTTTCTCACACACTTATCTAGCTTTTCCTTAAATGCACCAATGCCATTTGTCTTCCAAATTCGACATGCAAAACTTTTTGGCTAAAGAGGTTTCTCCTCAATGTAGTTGACTCATAACTGCCCTCTGAATTAGCCTTGCAAATCAGTTAAGGACAATTAGGGAAGGACAATAAACATTGACTTTGCTGCAACACAAATATCTCATGTACTAAAGACAGAGACAGTTTAAGGCTAATTTAATAATAATTGCGTGAACTTAAAACATACCGCAGACCTAAAACAGACTTGATTTTAAACTTTAATTCAGAGTATTAAAGTAATAACCAGAGCTTTAAACATCAACCAAAAGGGTGCAAATTACAATGTACCTTCAAAATTGTCTTAAAATAATCCAATTAAACAGTGGCATAGGAAAGTAAACATTAAATGTCTTGAAGCAAAATTACCAGTCTGTTCTATTTTCATGTGCTGAGATTTTTGATCTTGAAGTGATATTTGATATTTTAATTAATAAAAATGTTTCTAAAATAAATTTAATCATATGGGTTGATCTAAAGCAAGTTGAGGAGCTTGTGACCAACTGATTCACCATGGAGCATTGTCACAATGGACTAGAAGACGGTGTTTGTTTTTGATCGATCATGTTGCAAATTGCATTGACACGCATTGAGAAATTTAAAAATTGCATTTTTGCAAATTTTATGTCATTAACCCGTTCAGAAGTTCTGATTGTGCAATGAGAACTTGTTCAACTAAATAATAACGGAACTGAACTTTTCTCAACTTACGGTTGACTAACGTGTGTACATCTCTCTGACCGTCCTTTTGTGCACCAGAGCTCTCAATTGAACTGCTACTGTTCTGACGGCTAACACTCCTAGAAGATCCTTTAACTATACCACCTGTAAATGAAGATGTAGGGGAAGCCGAGATCTGTGCTGGTGGTGGTGAAGGAGCAGGTGGTATTGGTCCGGAAGATCTTGCAATGACATCCATCTTCTGTTTCTGCAGATGAGAAGGATGCTTAAAATTACTTGAGCCAAAAGTGAAAAGATTTAGCAAACAGTAACAGGCAATCTAAATCTGTAGTGAGAAACTTCTTGGATTGTAGGGTAACAAATAATCTATTATTTTTGTTGCCAATTTCATCATCACAGTACCATGCTTTCTGCAGTAATTATTTCATCACTTTACATGAATTTAGATAGGTGATTGCCTATTTTGCTTCAACATGCTTGGATGCAGCATTCAAGATTTAAAATATAAAAAAACTCACTCCCTCTGTCCCAAGTATTTCCTATTGGTTGGAGACAACAGATACAGTGGATTAACTAAAATTCTCAGTCACAACGTGCATGTATAAAGTAAACTAACATACTGGTGGAATCTCCCAGGATACTTCACAGAATCATATGCTAACAAAAAACAAAATGACAATCTAGCCCCCTAGAATAAGATCAGATGACGAAATGCTTGCTTTAAAAAAAAGTAAGTCTTCAAATAGATGTAGCAAGGAAAAAAAACTATTTTGAATGAAAATTGAAACTGGACATATTTTGAAGCAAGCTTCAAGCAGTTTTAACTGAACACTGCTGTATCAGCAATGTTTGAGAGTCAAAATTGAAAAAATTAAATTTTTAAACTATTAAAATCTAATCGGCAAATTACAGGGTGTGTGTTGGGAAGACGACAAGAGAATATGCCAACCAAGTTGCAACTATTTCCAATCAGCACAATTTCCTACATTGTGTTAAAAGTGCACAGAGTTTACACCTTGCTTAATAAGCACACTGTAAGCATTATACATGTAGTCACACAATAACATACATTTTAATGAGGGTACACATTTCCAGACATCGTTAATACCCTGAATGAATGGGGTCCATAACAGGAACATTATGCCAGCTGCCAGATGTTACAATATGGTAAATATGATTGGGTGAGAGCATGGAAGTGAGAGAATGCTTGTGTGCCTTTGGTTATGGAGGTGAATTGAGGCTATGTATCCTATGCACTTCCAACATTTGAGGTTGGTAAAACTCATGATTATTGGACAAGTCGCTGTACTCAAGGAGTAAGCTTGCATCGAGAGTTTCCTTTTCATACTTTATTCACTAATGCAGTTAACTAACAGCTTAGCAAACCACATTAAAAATACATTTACACATCTGCAGTCACAAGCAAAAAGAGTTTGTAACAAGGGGAAGGATTAAAATGAATACTTGGCTATTAAAATTCAAGTACAACAATACTTGCTATAACTTTCTATACATAAATATTCAAACAAACTGGAAGTCTATTCTTCACAGAAATATAATTCTTGCATGTCATGAACATAAGCAGAAGTGACAAAATACCTCAGACAGTTCTCCCAGTAATTGCTGTCAGTAGATGATTGAAGCCAATGTAAAGCAAAAAATGAAACAAAGGCATGAAATGAAGCTAAATGCGCAAACATAATACTGAGAAATGTTTCTGGTTCACATATCAGCAGTGATGGAGGGGCAACTTCAAACATTTCCATCCCAAAAACAACTACAGATACTCGAAATCTGAAACACAAAGTGATCGAGAAACTCAGTTGGTCTGCCAGCATCTACAGAGAGCAGTATCAACAATTTGAGTCCAGTGATCGTTCATCTGGGTCTCCCTCTCCACCTGGCTCAGTCTTGCTGAGTTTCTCCAGCACTTCCTGAAATGTTCCCACTTTACATCCTCCCAAAAAGCACACCAAACAGATACAAAACCGCATCATTGTCATTAAATTTTTTATCTAGAACCTAATTGTATGTCTGTTCAGCACTACATAGTTGCATTTAGACATTGCAGACTACTTGTAATTCACAAATTGGCACCACTGATTACAGTAGGACATAGTTAATACATCTGAATGATTGAGAAGAATTTAATTCAAACCACTAGTTGACTTCTTTTTAAACCATGGTTAGTTATTGAGTATAGTATCTGAGAGAAAACAAAAGATGCCGTTTTCTAGACATGACTTCCATGAATACTATCAGCTGGTCTTAGGTACAGCAAAAGAGAAGATTTTTTTTTCAAACATTAACTCTGGCTGTCAAACTTCATCATTCCTGATGAAGAGCTTATGCTGAAAATGTCAACTCTCCTGCTCCTCGACCAGCTGCGCTTTTCCAGCACCATACTTTTTGACTAGCCCACTTGCAGCCCTGTTATTAAAGCTACATTTAATAGGTCCAGACCTGATACCAATGACATCTGACTCGAAACTCAACAGAAAAGTCTGCAAGTCATTAATAAAACAGCCCAGGTATTACCTCAGACAATAATAGATGGAGATGTTATGATCCGCCTATTCTCAACTGTTTCTGGCCACAGCCCCTCCAGGAGCACTTCTCAGGTTGCAGTGCCCCCTTTCAAATGGGGATACAACACGAACAGAAACAAAATAATTTCACATTTTTCAGTCTGTGACCCCCTTCGACTGTGCCAGGGTCCCTAAGGGGGTCATATGGTCCCCATTAAAATGGCTGGATAGACCAGTAGGCACACGTTGTCAGGCACTTAAGATTTATACTGTGAATTAAGCACTTAAATTGCTCCGAATCTAAATTTAAAGTTCAATTATCCACCTAAGCTGCACTATACATTCTAAATTAATTATCAGTGTTATTCCTGGCCATTGCCATGATTGAAAGAACATTTTGCATCTAACTTTTAAAAATTTTAATTTCAAAACTGTCTTTAAAAAGTGTGAAAGTTTGAGCAGAAATCCAGTACATCATACTACACTCAACTATACATCAAAAGGGGCTTAACCAATTGTTGTGCCTTTTTCAGAGGGACTCTACTAGTTATAATGCCAAAACAAGATTTTAAAAGCTTGTTAAATTTGAAAGCAATCACATTGTAATGTGGATCATGCATACAAGACATTTTATCCACAACAAAAAAATTGCTAATTAACAAGGGATGTCACTCTAAATGCAACTTAAATGCTCAACATTAATATTGTTTCAACTTCAGAATAAAATTACTGAAACTGCATTAATGACAGCAGCATACTACAGATGCCTAAAATTAAAGTGCAAGTTTTGCAAATTAGACTTCCAATACCCTTGGCCTGACTTCCTATAGGAGTTAGCCATTATCTTGCTTTTCAATTTCTTTTGGTCTTTCTGTATCCACTTTCATCAATCTTCAGTTCCATCGACAAACAGGCGACTTATTCAAAGTTCAAGTCTCTGCCAGTCAACATGGTTACAAAACAGATTTACAGTGCTCATCTATAAAACCTTGCCTCTTTCTCCAAGTGGATCCTAGGATCTGGAATCCAGCATTAGAAATTGTGAACAAAATAACATAGGCCTATCTTTTGATAGCATGGAATACTGGAGTACGTTTTAGCATCTTCACGAGTACTTACTCAAATCAAATTAAGTAAAAGGTAGTAAGTCGGGCAAAGTGAAACCATATTATTTGCTAAGGAAATCAGGCCAAATGTTATTAGTAAGTGTAACTTGCAGTGCTTCTATAAAATGCTTGGAGCAATATAGGACAAAAGTACCAGATAAAATATATTTAGGTTTGGGTAATCAGACTCCAAATAGGGCAAACCATGCCCCTACCTTGAATAATTCAAATTCCTTCTTTGGCATCAAGAGCTGCCAAAACAGTAGACAAAAAAAATTAATTGGATTATTAGTGCTGCTGAAATATATGAAAAGAATATAGCTACAAAATGCATACCTGAATGGCCTGACTGTAAAGGCCTTCAGGCACCCCTTCACCAAGCTCACGAGGGTCTCTCATTACATCCAGTATGTTATTTGGCACATATCCTGACACTCCACTATGGTTTTTCACTTTCCACCATTGCTTTCGATCATCCAGGATCTGTAGCAACGTATCATCATCACAATATATTCAACAAAACTTACATCAAAATAGCACCATAATCAAATCACGCTCTGTTTAATATGTAGGATATGAAGTATGCCTCAATGAACTGTGGAGCTATATTTGCAACTTTTAAAATAATAAGAAAAATACTGCAGAGCAGGAAACCTGAAAATGAAAACAAAAAGCAATGAGAAACTCAGCTGATCTGGCAGCATCTGTGGAGATAAGAATCACACAGCAACTGAAATTTTAAACATTTTTCTCTCCTCCGATCATGCCAGCCAGACCTGCTGAGTTTCACAAGCACTTGATGTTCTTACTCATGCAACTTTTTAGCTCTATGTAACAAACTACAAAATGGGTTTCTTTCATTTAAGGCTGAAGAGTTAAATTTATGGGAAAGAATGAAAACAAAGTCACGCCAAGGAAATCTATCTCTGTGCTACTAATTCTTATAGGAACCATTTTCAAATGTATTGCCTTAAGTGAAAAATATATCCCAATACAAGAGTACAAATGACATTGTCCACACCTAAGGTGTGCGTAAATATGATTATGAAATGTTCACATTAACAAAATCCAACAACAAACAAAACAAGCATACAGGATTAGTCTTACCTCTAGCAGATCATCTTTCATTACAGAGAGTTCATTGTTGTTTCTTGCGACAAAATCATACTTTGATTTGGCAAATTTCTTAGGTTCCACTTTAACATGACTTTGATAATTTCTTTTAAAATTAAATTAAAAATATCATAACTTGCAGAACTTGATTTAAACCAAAATAACAATGCAAAATTGTCATAAGCAATATAATATTAAACATTAATGTAAGACAAGACAAACTAAATCTACTGCATCCTTGATATATTAAAATGAGAGCCCATATTTTAATTTGGGCTAAGTTAAAATGACTAAAGACCAGTTGTTGAGCCATCAAGCTCATCTGTTGCACAACTTGTACAATCTATCCCGGTTGTGGACTCAACTTTTTTTTAAAAAAACATTCTGAACTCTCAATGGAGTAAGTCCTATTCTCAGAAGCAATCATTTCTTTACAACATTCACCCTAAATACATTACTGAACGTGACCTTCACTTATGTTGAGTTTGATTGCAATGGAAGCCACAGATTGATTTCCATGCATGTGTCAGCAATAGGACTTACTTTGCAAGGTGTCAAAGCTATTTCACCACCAATAAAACCAGATATAAACACTAAATTATTCAAGCATTTTTAAATCTAATGAGATTAATTTGGAATGGACAAACATGGCAAATAGAAAAAGATCTCAATCTGCAGCTGTGTAACAACCTACACCTGACAAGTAAATATTTGAGGTGCTGTGAAATGCTTCTGTGGAAGACTCTGCAGCACACTTCAAAGGTCAATTCAATGCTGTAGGCATTAAATTGAAATTTGCAGCTAAACAATTAAGCTTTCAAAAAACTCAATGGAAAACAAGAAAATAACTGAAGTACCATCTCTGCAACAGAAATTCAACATTACTGATCTAACATTTAGCTTGCCAAAGAGATTTATGAACATTCAAGCCAATACAAAATTCCAAATTTTTCCAGTTAAATTCAAGCTTTGGTTTGTTAAATGCATATCTGCCAAGTTACAAGTACTATGGAAAGCAGTGTTGACTTTGTTCAAAAAAGAGACAGCACCAGCAAGAGATTCTTAAGCAGCAGCAGAGAGTAGTTGCTCATGTTAGAAAATGGAGCAGGTAATTAGAAGTTCAAGCATATGCCAAAAATACAAAGCAAGCTATTATCAGAGAGAGCTAAAGGATCTGAGAATGTAAATTGCTAAGCTCCTAAAGGTCCATATCAGAAGTTAATTGCAGTGTGTGCCAAGCTGTAAGGTATTACATGCCTCAAAATTACATGCGTGTGAATGACAATTCCATTAAAGCCTTTATTAATGAAACAAAATACCTCAACTACATTGTTTATGAACATCACTATGCTTCATCTTAAAACACTGATTTAAGTAAATCTCAAGCAGTATTGGCCATAGTTCATTTCTGTATATCCTGTAATCAAGGTCTCTGATTTATATACCCGATCCATGTGCAAACAGAGCACTCCACAAGTCAGAATAACGAGTTTGGTTTGCAGTTAGAAAAGACTACCTGTTTGAAAGGCTTTGTGATGTGTGCCTTGCAGATCAAGAACATGGAGCAGGGGATCAAAGATGACAGCATTCAGAGTAGATCTGCCTTGCTGAGCTCTGTACACCCAACCCAGCAGCAGTGATATTTTTACACCTCCACCTTACCTTTTTCGGAGAAAACTGATGTTAAACGATTGTGAAACCATTTAAACCCACTTGCAGCGGAGCCTCGATTGTCCGAGTGAGATGGGGGAAGAGTGCGGGTGGTCGGAAACAAGCAGTAACCCCTAAGTGCCAGCTGTCCGAATGTGTCTTGATTATCTGGCGATTCGCCTCAATGCCGTTTAACTGATAACCGAATGCTGGGATGACTGGTGCAGTTTTTGCAGGGCCTGCAGATGTTGTTCGGATGGTCCGAAATTTGGATAGTCTAAGTTCTACTGTAAATTCTTTTTGAGCAAGCAAGGATGATGAAAGGAAAGCATACAGCCAAGCCCCAACACACAGGACACTCGAAGGCATCAGGCATGCCTGCAACTGCGGATACAGCTCCCTTGGTAGCCAAGAAAGAGGTACCTGCGCAACAGAATTTTGCTGAAGAACTTGTGATAATCAGAGGGATGATCAAGCAGTTGATGGAAGACAAACATACTCAGCTGGAGCCGATTTCAATCATGCGACAAAAGCATGAGAAGGAGTCAGAAGGGCTCAGGAAGTAAGTTGAAGGGGTCGAGCGGCGGCCCACTGTGTTGGAGACAGAGGTAGAGACCTTGGTGGGGCGGATCCAGGCCCTCGAAAAACAGGTCCAGGCCTTGACAGATCAGGTTGATGATCTAGAAAAATCTAGGTAGGAGAAAAATATCTGGGTCGTTGGGCTGCTGGAGGGAGTGGAAGGTGGGCAGCTAGCAAGAGTTTTGGAAGACTGGCTGCCACAGTTTCTTGACTGGGATGCCAAGACAGACCGGATGAAGGTTGACAGAGCTCACCAGGTTGTGGTGTACAGATCCGGTGTGGATCGGAGTCCCCACCCGGTCCTGGTACGATTTCAAACCTACAGAGACAAGCAGAGTGCCCTGGAATCTTCTAGATGAATGGGAAAAGATCCACAGACCTCGACTTATCAGGAACTAAATGTTTTTCCAGGTCTTTTCTGTGGCGGTGATCCATAAAAGGAAATAATTTGATGAGAACGAGAAAATTAAGGGACCTTGGTATTCAATATTCGATGAGATACCCAACGATGCTTCGTATTACTCACGAGGAGACTATGCAGAACAGGCAAAAAATTTCTTGGACACTAAAATAATTTGGATGGATTTATATCATGGACAATAATGTTTGGGTTATTTTCCTCTTGCTATGTTTTTTTTAATGATACCCTTTTCTTAAAGAAGCTGCTATTGGTGTGTTTTTTCTTCCGATTAGGATTGGTATTGATATATAGTTGGGGTGGGCAGAGTGTTCATTATTTTGTCTGTTTCCTTCTATTGCTTGGGTCCGGGGTGCGGATCGAGCTGGAAAGGGGAGTGGAGATGTGAGTAGGAGGTGTAAGTACCCTCTATGGGCAGGGGAAATGAAACCCCCGTTAAGTGCCTTTTGTGTTTTGTACTTTGTTTAGTGTTTTGGTTTTTCATAAATAGAATCCAGGAGTCCTCTTTTGAATATGCCCAGCGTGCCGCAAGTCGAATTCTTTCTCGCGGCAGATCAAAGGTGGTTGCAAACGATCATGGTTAGCAGTATTCTTAGTTCATGGAATGCCCTGCCAGCAGCAGTGGTGGACTCTCCCTCTTTATGGGCATTTAAGCGGGCATTGGATAGGTATATGGAGGATAGTGGGTTAGTATAGGTTAGGTGGGCTTGGATCGGCGCAACATCGAGGGCCAAAGGGCCTGTACTGCGCTGTATTCTTCTATGTTCTATGTTTAAACGGGGCACCTGGAATATTCGATGGATCCACACAATAGTTAAAAGGGAAAAGATCTTGTCAAGCCTTAAAACGGAGATGGTGGATACCGCCGTGCTGCAGGAGACTCACCTTAATGACAAGGAACACCTGAAGTTACAGCAGGGCGGGATTGATCTGGTGTTTTTCTCACCCTTTCACACTAAGGCATGGAGGGATGGCCATACGCATCTGGAAGAATCTTCCATTTAATTTAATGGATATGTTAAAGATAAATATGGTCTGTTTAGTATCCTCAAGGCCCTAATACATGGGAGGGAATATGGTATTTTGAATGTCTATTGTCCTCCGGTCCAACCCCTTAAATTTTTGACTAATGCACTAAGCTGATGGCCTTTGCATCACGACATATCATTGGAGGGGGGACTTGAATTGCTTTATGGATCCGGTGCTGGATAGAATGCCCAAAGGCACCCCCCCAAAACTTTCTCCACAATCTAAACAGTTGGGTGATTTATGCGTGGAACTGGGGTTGGTAGACGTTTGGAGACATCTCCACCCTACGGGCAGGGACTTCACGTTCTTTTCCAATCCTAGTTAGGATAATATCAATCCTATGGCACTAACTCCCACGGTTCTTCTGGATTGGGTGGTATCCTGTTCAATTGGGAATACTGCCACCTCTGATCAGGCAGCAGTTATACTTCATGGTTGAGAATAAGGGCAATGCAAACGAGCTCTTGGTACTGGCGAATGGATCCCTTCATCCTCAACGACAGCAAGTTTGTTGAGTATTTTTCTAGGGAATTTGAAACATTTTTGGCCAACTCAGGGACAGCTAGTAAGCCCTCCATTCTTTGGGAGACTGCTAAGGGTATGGAGAAAGTGAGGACTGCAGATGCTGGAGATCAGAGCTTAAAAATGTGTGTTACTGGAAAAGCGCAGCAGGTCAGGCAGCATCCAAGCAGGAGAATCGACATTTCGGGCATAAGCTCTTCTTCTTGGATCTTCTTCCTGAAGGGCTTATGCCCGAAATGTCGATTCTCCTGCTCCTTGGATGCTGCCTGACCTGCTGCGCTTTTCCAGCAACACATTTTTAAGCTCTGATCTCCAGCATCTGCAATCCACACTTCTCCTAGTTGATTTTAACCTACTGTGAATTCTCTTGCAAGGATGCCTTCCTTGAAGAAGCTCTCCTCCTACAAGGATCTCAGTGAGTCCCTCTCTCACTGCACCCCCCCAGGTCATCTCCTCTGCCCTGAAGCTCTTCAGCCATGTCCTCAAACAGACTTGCTAAGGGTATGCGCAAGGGGTAATTATCTCATCCTCAGCCAGTCAGAAGCGACAGAAGGGAAAGCAGCAGCGTGTCCACAAGGCACGACTGAAGGCAACTGAGATCAACCCTTTGATCTGCCTTAAACTCCCTGCTTACACACACAGCCAGAAAGAAACTTTCCTTTGTGAAGCAAAGGTTTTTTTGAACATGGTGACAGGCCACGCAAATACTTGGCATCTGCGTTTAGGAAGAAGAATGCATCCCAATCTATTGCTTCTATGAGGAAAGGGAATGGGACACACACTTCTAAAGCTAAAAAAATCAACGCGCCATTTCTGAGGTTCTATTCTGAATTGCATCAGTCTGAATATTGAGAACAGATGGGATACAATGGAGATTTTTTAAGAACTTGGATCTTCTGGGGGTGTCTGCTGAGCAGGCATCTCTCCTTAGTACTTCATTAACAGCACAAGAGATACAGGAGACAGTGGAGGTAACTTCAAAGTGCAAAGACGCCTGGCCCTGATGGTCTTCCCAGTGAGCTTTATAAAGAATTTGTGAACATACTATCAAGAACAATGCTAGACATGTATAACTATTCATATAGCTGTGACCGCCTCCCCCCATCCTAGACATCCCAAATATTGACTGGAAATGCTACAATTCTAGTCTGTTGGATGGATCAGTTCTTGTCCAACAAGTGCAGGGGGGTTTCCTGACACAGTATGTCGAAGGGCCAACAAGAGGGGAGGCCGCACTGGATCCTGTACTTGGTAATGAGCTAGCCGAGTGCTTGATGGTGGGGCATTGAGGTTGAAAGGGGTTTTGCCCTCTATTGTTGAAGATGATCAGACTGGCTTTATAAAGTGTCGCAGATCCTCTAATAATGTTAGGAGGTTGTTTAACATGATTCAAGGGTGCCAGCAACAATCAGTTCAAGGGTTCATTGTGTCTTTGAAATGCCTTCTCCGCATCCATCAGGTGGAATGGCCGTGGATCTTTTAGAGTCAAGTGTGGGGTGCGGGAAAAGCACAGCAGGTCAGGCAGCATCAAAGGCGCAGGAGAATCGTATCTCTTAAATGCTGGAGTGGTTTGGCCTGGGTGAAGTATTCACTCAATGGGTAAGGATCCTTTACGGTGATCCTCTGGCAGCAATTCTCACAAATGGAATATGGTCAGACAATTTTAACACAGGAAGGGGCGGTCAGTAAAGCTGTCCTCTTTCACCATTACTTTTCACGTTGGTGACTGCTGTTGGCGGAGGCCATTCGCAGGGACCCTAATATAGCTGCTCCAAAGGTGGGGTCAAACGTGCATAAGATTACCCTACATGCGTACCACGTTCTTGTTTTTCTTTCAAACCCAGCCGTCTCAATGCCCTGTTTGATACGTTGTATTAATTCATTTGGTTGCTCTCAGGTTACAAGATCAATTTTTCTAAGTCAGAGCCTCTGCCTATGGGGGTGTCTTAGGGGAACACCTGATGTGGAAGGTAGGTTCCCCTTTAAGTGAGCACAGGGTGGTTTTCTTTACTTGGGTCTCTGTTACCCCTAGCTATGATCAGTTATTCAGGCTAATTTTGTTCATTTGTTTGACAAGATTAAACCAGACCTTCAAAGATGGGGGGGGGGGGGGGTTCCAATATTATGGTTGGGTCAAGTTGCTTGTATCAAAATGCTCTTCCTTGCTTGTTGCACCCATTGCAGATGCTCCCTTTGCTCTTTCCGAGGCAAACATTTTGGAAATTCAAAGGGTGGTTTAGTTCTTTTATTCGGCATCATAAACAGCCCCTTATTAAACCTACAAAACTGCAGCTGCCCCAGGGATTTGCGGGTGGGGGGGGGGGGGGGGGGGGAGTGGACCTCCTGGCCATTAGAAGATATCAACTGAGCTCCCTCCTGTCTTTTCTAAGTGACTGGGCCTGTGGGAACTCTACATCAACATGGTTGGACAGTCAGGCCTCCCAGATGGTGTCCTCTTATTAGCCTGTGTTTTTTTTTTTAGCCATAATGAGGACAGTTGCAGAACATAGCCAGAATTCAATAGTTACTAACATGGTCAAAGCATGGAGGGCAATCACGCAGATGGAGGGTAATATGTCTAAAACATCTTGTCTTACTCCTTAGTTGACATGCTGGGTTTCTGGTCAGGGGCAATGGATCCCAGGTTTAAACTTGGGGCAGATGGGGGAACCTCTTGTGTGGGTGATCTGTTGGAGGGTGAAATGTTGATCAAATAACTTGGAAATATGGATTGTCAAGTAGGGACCTCTTTGATTTCTTTCAGATTAGCGACTTTATCCAAAAGGAGTCCACGATCTTGACTAAGTGTTAGAGATCTGATATAGGAAAGGTGCTCTTTCAGTGAGTACTCTCTATCATTTGTTTAGGGGAGGTTCCTCTGGTGACAGAGTCTGCGCGAGGTCTGGGAGAGAGTTAGGAGTTGATATCATTTCGGAAACATGGGAGGGCATTTGAGAGAGGATTTCGCAATCTAATAGGATACATGCCATACAGTTAAAGATTCTTCATAGGGCTCATCTGGTCCCAGACCATCTTGTGAAATTTAAGCAAGGAGCATCCACATTATGCTCCAAATGTAAAATAAACATGGGTACCCTCACTCATTGTCTGTGGTCCTGTCACAGTGCTCCAATATGCATGGTCTGGGGGACCGGTCAAGGTGGACCCGGTCTCTTTGCACCTAGGTTTTCTGAATTTACCTCCTTTTGATGTACATGGGAAAAAGCTTTTTAAACATTTTCACTTTTTGTGAGAGGAAGAACATCCTGATGTGCTGGGTGTCTGAGGACCACTGAAATAACCTTCAATTCTGACACTTTAGGAATGGCTTGAAAATTTACTGACACATTAGCAAATTAAGGATTTTTTTTAAGATTGCCAAGTGGTTTGTTTACTGTTGAATAGGTAAAGTCACCATAGTCTCAGAGGAACACATTGGGCTGCTCTCAATAGAGACACAACTGATAGGGAGTTTAACTGGAGGTCACCATGTCTCAGGTGAGGGGCGAGGTTGAGGTGGGATGTTCATGGTGACCTTAGCTGGTGTAGGAATTGAACCTGCCCAGTTAGCATTTGTCTTCATTACAAAAGACCTTAGCTTATGGAAACAAAAAGCTCTAAGTGTCAAAATTCCATTGAATTTTGTTTTTTTTTGCTGAAAAGACTGTACACAGATGTGATTTAGAATTGGTGTGTGTACTAGCAGATAATTTTTGTGAATAAAATATTTTTTGCAATAAAAAAAAATCACAAACCACCAGGAAAACCTTTGTTTCATGCATCTTTTCAAATCTAAGTGCAAGGAAATGTTTGGAGAGTGAGGTGAACTGGCCAAACCTCTCAATGTTCAATATAAAGCTTAGCAAAACATAACATTATTAGCTTGCTAAGAAAAGTAGCCTCTTTAAAAAAGTTCATGTATTTGCTAAGATAATTGACACATCTTCAGCAAGAACTTATTTCAAATACAAAACATTCGAGATTCTATCTTGTATAAGTCATTCATAATTTTTCCTAATAATTTTACTGTATCAGATTTCTCCTCCAATCTATTTTTACTTTTCTCCCTTGCTTATTTTGAAAGGGCTATTGGATGTTTCATATATGGGAGTGATCCTCTGATACCTCATCATTGGACAGTTCTCAATGAGTCTCCATAGCAATTGTCAATGGGGTCTTTGACCCACAAAATTAGATTTGCAGACTTTGTAGTGCTTTCATTCAACATAATCTAAATTAAGAACCCAGGCTGTTGTTTTGCTTTCTAGAATTTTGTTAACTACACCAACTCTTAGTTTGCTGGAGTCATGACTATTTGAAAGTATCAACATTGCCAGGTTTTAATCAACAGATAAAATTACCTCGAAGGCTTGCAATTTATGGCACAATCACATTGTTCAGTTGGTAACATTGTTGCATCTCAGCATTTGGTTCCATACATTCTCCTTTCAAATTCTCCATATCGTTGGAGATCAACATTCAACCCAGATGTGTGTCAGGTCACCTCAGAGGGGGGAGACTAACTCTACAGAAAAAGCCTGGGTAATTTGAACTTCTGACAAATGATTTCCCCACTCTCTGTAGCCTCCAATCAAGCTTCAAGGTCTGATTTAGAATCAGACAAAATAATTCTGACTGATTTCCCAAAAGAGTTTACACAATAAATTAAAAAAGGTTCCCACTCCAACTCCTGAATATCTGCAAAACTGACATCTCTGAACACCCAATTAAGCCCCAGCATCTTAACTCCCTGCTGACTCATTCTGAAACCAAAATGACGATCCTCACCATTAAATTCTCCATTCCATACTTGGCCAAACCAGATACCGCCATATAACGGCCCTTCTTCAGGAATTACCATTCCTGAAGAAGGGCCTGTGCCCGAAACGTCGAATCTCCTGTTCCCTGGATGCTGCCTAACCTGCTGTGCTGTTCCAGCAATAAAGTTTCAACTTTGATCTCCAGCATCTGCAGACCTCACTTTCTCCACCGCCATATAACGTCCTCCCATTGCAACACCCCTCTGTTCCGATGCCCCCGACAGTGGAAACATTGAGGAAATTTTGTTTAAGGGTCAGGCAACAGAGCCATGGTTAGTGGTTGATTTTAGAATAGGACGATGCATACAATGGTGCCCCCAGTGACCAATCTGACCTTGAAAATCCTTAGCAATCGCCACTGTACTCAAAAGCTGAGCTGTGGGCTTTTGAACCCCTACACAGTTGTTCTGAATTACCAACGGCACAAGACTTCAGAGGACATAAACATCCTTAATGGAAAGAGCTACTCAAATGCCTTCGGACATCCCTAAGCTCTCACTAGATAATGCTCACGCAGTTTAACAGCCTTTATGAGCACAGTCAAATTCTGTATTTCCTTCTATTCTCATCTTTCTCCTTCACCAACTAACAATAAACGGTTAAACTTCTCTTCCATGAACTCCCCCAAACTGTCCCAAGTGACTGACTGAAAATGTTGCAGTAAGGTCCAGCCCTATTGCTTGATAGAATTAGATGTTGAAAGTTAGCAACTCTTGGTATTGTCAGTTTCATAAACGTTACTAGTGATAGGTTGTTGGCTTGCTCCGGACCCAAAAAAAACATACAAATTCACGATCTCATCACAGTTTTAGTTGGCTTAAACGCAGCTGGACATGAAGGATGCAAAATAAATTTGCCAGAATAATGCTAAGGTTTAGGAGATTTCAGCTATTCAGAGACTATGGAATTGGAGCTGTTCTTCTGTGGACAGAGAAAACAGATTTAATAGAATGCTCAAAATCATGAAGTTTATTGATAGAACACAGAGGATCTATTTCTGGTAATAGTTCTGCTGATAAACAGAAGACATGAAAAAGAACCACAGAGTGATTTGACTTCTTTCTTTTAAAAATGGGGGTTAGTCTTAAAAATCAAAAAATGCACTGCCTAAAAAGGCACTGGAACCAAATGCAATTGTATTTAGTCTTCAAGTAGAAAATGGATAAACAGTTAAGGGAAAATCCCTAACAGGACAAATGAGGAAAAAAAAAGCAGGGAGATGGGATTAATGGAGTAGTTCTACCAAGAGTCATCACAGCCACAACGGATTGAATGATCATGTCTATGCTGCACCATACTACGGTTCAAGTACTGGAAGCCACACAGAATAGTCTCAAAGCTGATCCCTTAAGTCAAATTATTAGAAAAAAAAACAGATAAACAGATGAAATTTGAGCACTGCTTTTTAGGTTAAAAAGCCCAAGAGGTGGTCTTAAGCAGATATTTAATGATAAGGGAATTAAAAATTCAGGAAATAAAGTTAAACTGAAAGAGGATGTAGATTCAAATGTTTGAAGAGTACACTGTAGACTGATGCTACATTATACTAAAACATTATACTCTTAGTCAAGTGGTCAATACAAAATGTTATTTGACTATTCGCTTCTCGGGAAATAATTGCATTTAATTGTGTGAAACACAGCATCTTCATCTATTCAAAACTGAGTTGGACAGCCTATCCTTATTTTCTGTAAAACAAATGCCTGATTAAATAAGAATTCCAATTAGTGTCCAGGATAATAAGTTGTGTGGAAGAGGTAGTAGAAAATCCTACCAAATTATTTTAGCTTTTGGTATTCCAAGCAGTGTAATAAACAGGTGACCCACTCTACTTTCAGAGCAACTATATACAGTTCTGCATGTTAGGTTGCAGTATACAAGGCATTTTTTTTTAAAATTGCTGGGTCCATTTTTTCAATATTCCAGACTGATATGTGCACACAGCCTGAAATCTCCCTGATACCAGAGTGTTAAGTATTCCATTGCAGTTTAAGTAGTTGAGTACCATATAGTATCATGCATTCAGAGGCATCTCTGCAGTCATATGTGGGAACTGATTTGCAAGGGATGTTGAAGAATTGTACAACTTCATTCATAACCACAGATTGAAAACTAACAACTATTAGAATTTAGTAGCCCATTCACTTATTACAAATCAAATGCTTTGATTACATGCTAAACACCATGATCACTTCTCAAAATTGAGCAGCTCAGTCAAAAATGTTCCCTCAACTGATAAGGTCCTGGGGAGTGTTGCTGAACAAAGAGACCTTGGAGTGCAGCTTCGTAGGATAGTGAAGGCGGCATTTGGTATGCTTTCCTTTATTGGTCAGAGCACTGAGTACAAGAGTTGGGAGGTCATGTTGCAGCTGTACAGGACATTGGTTTGGCCACTTTTAGAATAGTGTGCGCAATTTTGTTCTCCTATAGGAATGATGTTATTAAACTTCAAAGGATTCAGAAAAAATTTACAAGCACATGGCCAAGATCAGCAGATTTGAACTACACGGAGAGGCTGAATAGGCTAGGGCTGTTTTCACAGGACCATCAGAAGCTGAGGGGTGATCTGATAGAGGTCTATAAAATCATGATGGGCATGGATAGGGTAAATAGACAAGGTCTTTTCCCTGGGGTTGGAGTGTCCAGAACTGGAGGGCACAAGGTTTAAGGTGAGAGGGGAAAGAAATAAAACTGACGTAAGGAGCAGTTTTTCCACACAAAGAATGGTGCGTGTGTGGAATGAGCTGCCAGAGGCAGTGGTAGAGTTTGGTACAATTACAACATTTAAAAGGGTTCTCGACAGGTACATGAATAGGAAGAGTTTGGAGGGATATGGGGCAAGTGCTGGCAAACGCGACTAGGTTAACTTAGGATATCTGTTTGGCATGGACAAAGTGGACCGAAGGGTCTGTTTCCTTGCTGTACATCCCTATGATTCTATGTCTTTGCTTCTATCAAAGAATTTTTGTACAGGCAACAATAATTAACCACTTTCTACAATGTCTACCTTTCTCCAATTTATCAGGTTGCCTTAGCTTTTTTTTTTAAAAAACTTACACTTATTATCGCTTAGTTTGAAATTCAGGAGCACATGCCAAGGTGGCATCAACTAAAATTATATTAATGAACCTGTTAATTTACATCAACTGATCTTCATTTTACACCAACATAGCAGCAATTTGAGATACATTTATACTGCAAAACAAGTTGAGAAGAATCCTTTATAGTAACCTCAGCCAGTGCAGGCCAATGGGCTGAGAAGTGGCAGACGGAGTTTAATTCAGATAAATGCGAGTGCTGTATTTTGGGAAAGCAAATCTTAGCAGGACTTATACACTTAATGGTAAGGTCCTAGGGAGTGTAGCTGAACAAAGAGACCTTGGAGTGCAGGTTCATAGCCCCTTAAAAGTGGAGTCGCAGGTAGATAGGATAGTGAAGGAGGCATTTGGTATGCTTTCCTTTATTGGTCAGAGTATGGAGTACAGAAGTTGGAAGGTCATGTTGCGGCTTTACAGGACATTGGTTAGGCCACTGTTGGAATATTGCATGCAATTCTGGTCTCCTTCCTATCGGAAAGATGTTGTGAAACTTGAAAGGGTTCAGAAAAGATTTACAAGGATGTTGTCAGGTTTGGAGGATCTGAGCTACAGGGAGGGGCTGAACAGGTTGGGGCTGTTTTCCCTGGAGCGTCGGAGACTGAGGGGTGACCTTATAGAGGTTTACAAAATTATAAGGGGCATGGATAGGATAAATAGACAAAGCCTTTTCCCCGGGGTTGGGGAGTCCAGAACTCGTGGGCTTCGGTTTAGGGGTGAGAGGGGAAAGATAGGAAAGAGACCTAAGGGGCAACTTTTTCATGCAGAGGGTGGAACATGTATGCAATGAGCTGCCAGAGGATGTGGTGGAGGCTGGTACAATTGCAACATTTAAGAGGCATTTGGATGGGTATATGAATAGGAAGGGTTTGGAGGGATATGGGCTGGGTGCTGGTAGGTGGGACGAGATTGGGTTGGGATATCTGGTCGGCATGGACAGGTTGGACCGAAGGCTCTGTTTCCATGCTGTACATCTCTATGACTATGACTCTGTGTGTTGTTGGTGTCAATCTGTATTGCAAACCAGCTGTCCAGCCAACTGAGCTCCCAAACCCAAGTACCATGTAACGAATCATGTCACGTAAATCAGAAGTTAAGGTTTACTTCAGAAACAAAGCTGAATGTGATTCCCTCCTTCCCACTTCAATGTTAGGCTGCTTTCACACTATAATTTCAGCAGCAGTACCAACCAAAATCACTCTACACCCAAGTAATATGGTTACAATGGCAATGCAACGTTAATAAATCAGGAGAGAGCAAAATTGAAGTAGCACATAACAGCCTTTTTTGGTTAATAAGTTTGCTTTCAGACCTTGAATAGAATGCTGACATAAAGCATTTTGAAGATGGTGACCATTCAGGTTGAATGCAGTGTTATGTTAAACACAAGCATTAAGAGAAAAACAGAGGCAGGAGTAGGCATCTAAATCCAGTACAGAGGAACCTAGATTATCCGAATTTCGGATTTACTTAAGGAGATTTCAAAGTCCCGATAGAAACATTACATCAAAGAAGTGTTTCCAACACTGTTCGCATCTTTTTTTTTTAACAATGATTAAAAATGAACTTGACTTACTGAAATGCTGCCAAGAACAGTCCTGGACATGGATGGGAGCCCAGGCACCGTGCCCAAATAACTGACCCCCACCCTCCCCACCACCTTCTCTCTTGGCGCCCACACTGAGTTCTACACAGGAGTGTACCCTAAATTCCCCTTCCCCAGATAATCTCTCCAACAGTGTCCTGTACAAGCCAAAGATGGAACCTGTCAAAACGTTGCAGTAAAAAGTTATGCATATGGCTGCGTGCACACCATTTTGAGACTTGTGCCCACCAAAGGCAGCAGCAGGTATCCTGCTGTTGCCCAGTCCAGCTGCCCTGGGGGTGCGGTATCAGACGGTGGGCAGGGTTGGGGGGTTCAGACTGAGGGGGTGGGGTTAAGGAGTCAGACAGGGACTCGTGCTCAGTGTGCTGCTGCCTAGTCTTCTGAAGGGGGGAGTGAATATAACAAGTGCTTGCTGCGTCAACCCCACTGAGCTGATAGGGGCAGTGGTGGGAGGTGGGGGGTTGCTTCAGCAATGCTGCAGTTTCCTTAGACAGCAGTGTGTTTCTGCACAGGAACAAACACTGAGACAGAGAGGGGGAGCAAGGCAGGCAGAGCGAGGAAAAAACAAAGTTCAGAAAACTCCAAGCCCCAGAGGACAGATATAGAATCAATTAACTGAAAAATCAATTAACCAAACGAAATAGTGCCCACCCATCTCGTTCTGATAATCAAGGTTCCCAAGGTTCCTCTGTGTTAGTATAAAAGAAAATATTGAACATTAACAGTACAAACTTAATATATCACAGAGTAACATGACTAAAGCAGTTAGTGTTTTTTAAAAGAGAAATGTTCCGGGTTAACATAGCAACATGTTTGGTAATAGCATCACCTTTAGTCCAATTATGTGCTGTATTGAGAAGAATAATAGATTTTAATCACAACAGTTTAAAGGATTCATAAGAAATTATAAGGAAAAGGATAAGGACAGGAAATCCTCATGCATATAAAGCTCTTTAAAAACAAAGTCAAGACAACGCTCCACAGCACAATACATATATTATATCAACTGTTACCTAGCTACATGTCGGCTACTATTTCTCTTAAAGGAAGAATCAGCTGTTCCTTGTTGCCGCAGAGATCGTTTCTGGTCATTTGAGTTTCTGAATGCATACCCGTCAGCAGGAAGACAGTCCTGTGAAATGGCTTGCTGCAAAACAGAAAGCAATGAAAGCTGAGCATCAGGTATTGAATCATTATATAGTAGTAGATAAGCTGAAAAATCAAACAGCGGTTTGCCAAAACAGCATAAAATGGCAAAACCAAAAACTGAAAGGAGGTCCTTCTCTTGTTTAACAGAATTGAAGACATTGACTTCTTGGCTTGGGTGACAATCATTTATGAACGATAAAATGAAGCAATTCTTCAATAATGTAATACTGGTTTAGTAATTCAACATGCAGTTAATTTATTCCATTTTTCAAACAAAAACAATTTTTTGGCGCAAGACAGACCAAAATGCAACAGCATCCCCTACTGGTAACAGTAGAATTTTCCTCAAATCATAAAGGTTAACTTTATCAATTTTGGAAATGTCCAGAGCAAATGACCTATTATTTATGCTTTGTTTTATTCACAACATACTATAGACTTGTAGCAAGAGTTTTAAGGTATCATTTACTACAGTTCATTATTGGGTTATGTTTGATTCAACATGCACATGTTCCTAATTTCCAAAAATAATGATGACCTATAGAGATCTCCACTGAGTGATCTCAAAACACTTCAATCTGAGACAAGATGAAGGGGTTTATTTGATAACTTCAACATTTACACCAATTCTTGTAATAAGTGTTCAAAATACATTCAGTTCTTTTAAATTTACTGGAAGATGTAGCATTCAGAATAAACCCGACTGCATTCAACAATGGTGTTCCAAATGTTTACAAAAGTATAGAAATGACCACTATATTCTGAATTGATTTTAAGCAAGCAACTGGTACAGAAATAGTACAGATATCTTAATCAGATTTTCTTCGTGCATCATGCTTTTCAAAACTTTAAAAACATCCAAAAAGGTTCTTTACAACTAAAGCTATCCCTTTGAAGAGTAGTCATTATTGCCACATAGAATACAAGGCAACATGTGCAAGCATCCATGAGGTAAACAGCTGGATATTCTTCTAGTTAAGGACTAAATATTGGTCACTGACAGTGAATGAGTTCACACTTCAACTCTTTGGATTGGGACACCAATCTTGAACTTAATCTTTCAGAAGAAT
The DNA here is from genome assembly GCF_037043375.1 of Chiloscyllium plagiosum. Taxonomy (NCBI): domain Eukaryota; kingdom Metazoa; phylum Chordata; class Chondrichthyes; order Orectolobiformes; family Hemiscylliidae; genus Chiloscyllium; species Chiloscyllium plagiosum. The sequence goes on from NW_028270161.1 coordinate 48,728,192, forward strand.
ATTGCCTTTTGAGCCAAAGCTTTTACACTATACCTGTCAAATCCACCTATTTCACTCCTGCAAACCAACACAAACTATTATTCTGTCACCAATTTAGTTAAAAGGTTTGTTTAAATATTCTGGCACTTAGTCTGTTTGCAATCAGGTTTACACAAATAACAAACAGACTGATTTACATAGGAGTGTGTACCTTGCATATGATTTTCCAAGCAGTGGCACTCTGTCCCTTAAACAAAAGGAGAGCGCTCCACATTTCTGACAGGAGATCGCGATCAGGACTCCTTCTGAAATACAGTGCTGTGTTTCATTTCTGAAAGTTCTCTCCAAGGGCAGAATGGTCAGATGAAGGCAAACCATACCCCTTTTCACAAAAGTCATCTGCAGTCACAAACAGCTAATGTCAAACAGTGAGAAAATAAGATATGAGCTTTGGGTGCCAGGGTCACAGAGGATAGGTTTAAAGATAGCAAGGCAGCAGGTAAGTGACGTCGTATTTAGCGAGAATTGTGGCAGAGATCAGGTCCAGTGGGAGTGGAGGAAGATGGATGCTGGATCATGTCCCAGGGTAAGGAATTGGGGTGGGCGGGCTTCTGGTGCACATTCCCTGCCTGTGTGAAAGGTACATAATTGGAGGGAGCAGGAATTGGTGGTAAGGTCCTAGGGAGTGTTGCTGAACAAAGAGTGCAGGTTCATAACTCCTTGAAAGTGGAGTCGCAGGTAGATAGGATAGTGAAGGCGGCATTTGGTATGCTTTCTTTTATTGGTCAGAGTATTGAGTACAGGAGTTGGGAGGTCATGTTGCAGCTTTACAGGACATTGGTTTTGCCACTGTTGGAATATTGCTTGCAATTCTGGTCTCCTTCCTATCGGAAAGATGTTGTGAAACTTGAAAGGGTTCAGAAAAGATTTACAAGGATGTTGTCAGGGTTGGAGAATCTGAGCTTCAGGGAGAGGCTGAACAGGCTGGGGCTGTTTTCCCTGGAGCGTCGGAGGCTGAGGGGTGACCTTATAGAGGTTTACAAAATTATGACGGGCATAAATAGGCAAAGTCTTTTCCCTGGGGTTGGGGAGTCCAGAACTAGAGGGCATAGGTTTAGGGTGAGAGGGGAAAGATATAAAAGAGACCTAAGGGGCAACTTTTTCACACAGAGGGTGGTACGTGTATGGAATGAGCTGCCAGAGGATGTGATGGTGGCTGGTACAATTGCAACATTTAAGAGGCATTTGGATGGGTATATGAATAGGAAGGGTTTGGAGGGATATGGACCGGGCGCTGGCAGGTGGGAGTAGATTGGGTTTGGATGTCTGGTCGGCATGGACAGGTTGGACCGAAGGGTCTGTTTCCATGCTGTACATCGCTATGACTCTAAGCCCTGTGAACTTAGCGGGTACAGTCAGGTTCAAAAGCAAGGTGGGATTGTGGGGATCCAAATGTGCCTTTGGTACAAGAGCATGAATTTTCCAGAGTAACTATTTACTTAATTTCATCAGAAACGTCTAAAGTAGCCAAATTAACTGAAGACTTTCAGAAGTTGACAGGCATAGGAGGAATTTCCCAATGGAAAATTAATTTCATTGAACAATTCCTTTGAAGTGTGTTACCTCCGGTTTCACATTTCCGATTCACATCTCTACTATAAAGCAACTGTATGGCCATTGGAACATCCAAATCATTAGCCCTTCCTTCATGCAACACTACTTAGCCGATTTAGAAATCCCATGTAGATATTTCTGATAATAGTATTTTCAATTCAAGATCTGTTAGTACAGATTTCAAAGTAGGGTTTAACTTGCGCTACAATATTTCTCAGCTTATGCACATTTACCAAGCAACTTTTAAGTAATTCCTCACATTACCTAATAGGAAGGGGAAACTATATGTGCCAGTCATGAGATGTTAGAAGCTGACATGCAAAGCAGGATTCTGACACTATAATCGGTATCAGCTATCTCACCTAAAAAGCAAACTTCATTCCCATGTTTCAATCAATTCATCTTCTCTTTCCTACAAACATCATCTTGGTTAAATACAGCTGCAAGCAATTACTTCAACTGAAATCTCACACATCATACCAGCCTATTGCAAATGATACACAGATCAGGCATTGGGGTTCTTTTTAAAAACAAAGGAATATACAACTGCACAAACAAAATGCATCCATATTAATGCAAACATGATCCTTTTATCAATTCTCAGTATTTTCATTTTATCTTCATTTAGCTTTGGCATTGCAAGAGAAAGAGGTACTTTCCAGATTACCAATAAAACAAAATATTAGTAATTACAACTAAGGTAAGGACATAGTTTGAGGATGGATCTTAACCTAAGGTGATACAGATTCATACCTCTTCACTCAGCCTCCTCTGCTCTTCTTGCCTTCGCTGATGTTCTGCATTTGCCACTGATTCAGCTAAATTATTCAATTCCTGTTCACAAGGTGTGCCCAAAAATGACAATAAAGGAGGTTCCCATCCATTTCTAAAGTGAGGCACGTAAGGGGGAATAAACTGATCTTTCGGCCACTCCGACCTGAAACCAAAAAAAGGTGGATATTAGCAAAAGGAATAATTCCTTGCATGTGGAAACACTCACTGACACCATATGCACATGTTGCAAAACTGAGTCACATCCTAAAGTTCATATCTTGAGAGAATGTAACCATGTCATAAGAATTGTAACATTCCATATAAATAAACTCATACTGACCACATTTCCAGGTTTTAATGCAAGGAGGATCAGGCAAGCTACATTATATAATTTGAAAGACAGTTATCTTTCAAGATTGAACTTTAAAAGGATTTCCCAGTCGAAGTAAACGACAAACTAGAACAAGGTATAAAATAGAAATCAGATAATTTGTCTCCAAAAAGGGCACAGCTCCACATTTTGTCAACTTTCATCAATTTACTCATATAAACAGGAGTCATTGACAGCATGGTACCGGAGATTGTAAGATCTTACTTATGAAATACAGCAAACTTGATTTTAACCAGCACCTTATAAGCCAACCCTCTTGATAAACTAGCAAAAATTATATACATCAAATACTGCAAGCTTACTGCGAATTCAGAGTAGCCAGTTGAGAAGGCTCACTGCTGGTAAGTTTTTTATATAACTGAGTTGTGCTTTAAATAAAGCATAATAGTCATGTATTACATTTCTATTACATAGTGTGCGCCTTGACTTCAATTATGTGGGCCTCTTGATCAATTGGTACACTCCTGGTCCCATAGGTGCCAGTTCATAAAATATTTACCCTATATTAAAACCAACCGTTTTCCTAGTCTACTGCCATGTTCACTTTCTAAAAGCTATTCAGAATAATTAAATAAATGTACATAACGAATTTGCTCATTTCTCAAGTCTTTGGTGAGACACAGAAAATTCAACTTTGCACATAAAACTGTAAATAAGATTCCACTCGTACAAAACTAGATACTTTGCCATTTGCTATAACTCTTATACAGCTTTTGAAACATGTTTAAGTTTTGAAGAAACCAGAAGCACAGCAATTCAATAAGAAAATGTCAACTTTTAACAAGTTACTTCTTCATGGAATGTGGACATTGCTGAACAGGTCAGAATCGATTAGCTATCCCTAGAACTTATTCAGAAATATTTTCTGATTAAAAATTTACAAGACCACTGAACAGTACATTACACAAACACACAGACAAGGAGGAAGAACAGAAACCTCTTGTTGCCAAGCATCTCCATTTGCCTCTCCCCGTCCTCAAATTCACTCAACTTTTCTCTACCCATCCCTCCAAATTAACTATTAGTAATTTCAAGTCCATCACTTTGCATGATATCTTTTTACTAGACACAAGAACATAAGCATTCTAATTGACTTGCCTGGGTTTAGTCCATGTTTCATTCAAGGAAAACCAAATTTCCCTTTCTTCAAGTGTGACGCACGTATTCAGAAAATCTATAGCATCCTTTGTCAAGAGAGGAGAAAGGACAGATCTACCCATTTCTGGACCACCACTGGTTTGTATGACCTATAACAGAAGAGTTTAAATCTACATCAGAAATGTACAAAACGCATTTTTACCACTGCCCATTAGTATTCATGCCAAAATGGCTTCATTCCATTTATTTCATTTGTTTAATCCTGTTCCAAAGCAAGTAACATCAAGATGCTAAAACAAAGGGTTTGCAACCAGAATTTTCTAATAGCAACAAAATGAGAGAGCCAAGCTGTAGAAAGAAAGAAGGAGGTGCAGAAATCTGGAGAGGGCTTTTAGATAACATTAGAAGAGTGAGCACATTGCTCACTTCAACTCTTCCTCAGGAAGGCCGGCCACAACGTGGCCTCATTCACTTGATAAGCCAATGATGGGCCTTTGCCCAGAATCAATGTCACTTAATATGGGATTAAGGAAAGGAAAATGACAACTTTTGACTAGTTTTTCAAATATTTGTAAATGAATTGTAAATGAGTGGCATATTTTACATTACAGTACACAGGATTGGATTCCATTTAAATTTAAGTTGATGAAATTTGGGAAAACACTTCCTTGGCTCAGTCATACCTACTTGCATGAAGCAAGGATTCTAGTCTGAAACCAATTATTTCAGCCTCAGCACATTGCTGCAGAAGTTCCTCTAGGGAGGAGTGCTATGTGCTTTCTTCAACTGTCATTAATAAACACATTTGACGATTCAGTACTAATTTCAGTTCCTCCAATAAAGAAGCTGACCATGGCCACATGTAGCAAGACCTGGACTAGGCTTGAGGTTGCAAAATAGCATGTAATTCAAACCATTTAACAGCCAGACAACAAATATTTCCAACAGGAGAATTTTATTCCCTGGAGTTAGAGGCTATATCACTGAAAGTACTTAAAAGGGATGTGGGAAGATTTTTGACATCAAGGAGTTAGACACAATGGAAGAATTGAAATCTGGGGCAGATCAGCCATCATCTTTTAGAATGATACGGCAGACTTTAGGAGCTGAATAGCCTACTTCTGCACCTATCACATTCTTGCCAAATTACCCCCCTAATTGAGGCTACAAAATCAGGCCAGAAGTTCTATATTCTTCCTTTATGATATGCCAAAGTCTGTTCATAACAAAAAACGCAGAAGTCAGAGTGTGATGGAAAACTTGTCACCAGCTTGCAGCTCCGCCACTCAAAATTCATCAAAACCAAAACAGCTGTTTGACTACACCCTCCTCACCTTAAGCATTTACACCTTCCATCAGTGATGTATAAAGGAAAGGCTGTAGTATTTGTATGGTCTATAAGATACACTGCAAAAGCTTGTCAAGGTTTCTGACAGCACCTTCCAAACACAAAAAGGACAAAGGCATCAAGTGCATAGGTACTTTACGAACTGCAAAATCCCTGCCAAGTCACACTGTAACTTGACATGGAAACTTGTCACCATTCTTTCATCATTGCTAGATCAAAATTCTGGAGTGCCTAAAAAGAAGCAACTACCCTCACCATTACCAAGGGCATCAGTTCAATGCAGAGGATCACCAACAGCTTCTCAATGAAAATTAGGAATGGGGCATACAAATGCTATAAATGATTATGAAGTACTGCAATCACTGATGCAATGCACCTTTTGCTTTAATGAGCCAGGCACTGAACGACTGGAAACTTAAGGACTGACATTAACTTGCTGGAACATCATAAGGTTCCCACAAACACTAACATATCATATTACTGGAATGAACTGCTTTGTTTGGGTCTCGCATGAGAATTCTGCTGAGCAAACTACAGAGGCAAAGCAATCAGTTTTATTGTCACATTTACTGGCAAAGCATTGAACAAAAGAATTTGGAAGAGCAAAGGAACTTGTAAGCACTTCTGCTAAATGCATCACTCTGAAGTAGAATCCAACCCTGTCTTTAACCTCTGTTTCTATTTGAAATAAAAATCTGTATTTCCTTTTCTTTAAAGAAGCAAAAAACTACAAATGAAAGTGGTATCAAAACAGATACAAAATATCTTTAAGGTCAGATTGTTGGAGATGAGAACTAGGTCATGGCTACATTGTACAATTACAATTAAAGCTAAACATTCCATTTCCATACAAGTCGCCTGATATCAGGATCAATTCAGATAGCTTCACTAGCATGCAAGATGGGTCCAGGGTGACCAGCAAATTAACAACTGCAAGACAGTCTGTTGACTCAAGGCCCAGAAGTTTTAAAAACACATTTGATCAAGTATCACATATGACACTCGTTGATAAAATTAAAGCCAATGGAATAGAAAAGGTTATTGCTATCCAGATTTGTTTTTTTAAAACTAGCTCTGGGGTAGAAGAGTTATGATTCTTATTTCTAGATTAGTTGAAGGCATGCAATGTAGTTCCATTGGATTCAGAACCAGAGTGCTACTGTTTTTGATACATATTAATGATCTGGAGTACAGGATAGAGTGTTGAAATTTCCAAATGGCACAAAACTTAATTGTAAACAGTTAAAAATCACAACACCAGTTTATAGTCCAACAGGTTTACTTCCAATTAAACCTGTTGGACTATAACCTGATGTTGTGAGATTTTTAACTTTGTACACCCCAGTCCAACACCAGCATCTCCAAATCATAATTGTAAACAGGAAGCAAGCATATAGACTTCACAAAAATTAGTGGTGGGCATGTGGCAAAATAAGAGTCAAGGAGAAAGTGAGGACTGCAGATGCTGCTGAGTCCAAGTCGAAAGTGTGGCGCAGGAAAAGAACATCAGGTCAGGCAGCATCCAAGGAGCAGAGGAGTCAATGTTTTGGGCACAAGCCCTTTGTCAGGAATATTTAAGTGGAAGGGGGCTGTGAGATAAATGGAAGGGGGGGGGGGGGGGGGCGGGGAGAAAGAGTAGCTGGGAAAGCAATAGGTGAATGCAGGCAAGGGCAGTTTCAAGTAGTGTTATCTTTCAATAGGTGGAATGAGCAGCGACAATCCATTTAAAGTACCATTTTAAAGACTGAAAAAACAGAGAAACTTAATGGAATGCATGGAAAAAATGTATGAAAAAGTGGCAAGCCAGATTAACAACACAGTAAATAAAATATACAGATTCCTGATTTTCAGAGAGTGGTGTAAGTACCAAGAGAAGAAAGAAAAGCAAGAAAGTTATAACTAATCTAATAAAAGCAAATTACCACGGATGCTGGAATCTGAAACCAAAAGAGAAAATGCTGGAAAATCTCAGCAGGTCTGGCAGCATCTGCAAGGAGAGAAAAGAGCTGACATTTCGAGTCTAACTGACCTTTTGTCAAAGCTTTGACAAAGGGTCAGTTAGACTCAAAATGTCAGCTCTTTTCTCTCCTTACAGATTCTGCCAGACCTGCTGAGATTTTCCAGCATCTTCTCTTTTGGTTATTACTAATCTAAGCTGGTATTACAGTCTTCAGAGGGAAACAAGATAAAAATGTTATGAACCATGAACAGTTTAGGTAACGAGGAATTGCTCTTAATGGCTGGTTGTTTCATAACTAGAGCAAACAAAGGTGATTAACAAAAGACTAAGTAATCATGAGGAGAAACGTTTTATGCAAAGAGATGGCATGCATTCAATGATGGAGTGTTAAATATTAATTCACAAATAGCCTTCAAATGGAATTGGATAAGTACTTGAGAGAATATTGTAGAGTTTTGGAAAAAAAGCAGGGAGTGGGAGCAACTGTATTGTTCTTTGAAACAGCCAGCATACAGGTGATTGGTTAAATGGCCTCGTTCTGTGCTGCACATGTTCTTTTATTTTAAGACAATGCCTGAATCCCAAGGATTGAAGGAGATTGATCCAACAGGCTATTTGTGAGGTAATACAAGCTGTAAATGATGTTCAACTACATTCGCAGACTTGAATTATTTGACAAATGACTATTCAAAAGCTGTTAAATTGACAGTGACCCAAGATAATGTCTTCAACTGATTTTTAATTTAAGTATCTGTTCTGTATGAATACTAACATTTTGTAAACTTACCATGTTCAGAGGCGTAAACAAGAAGTGCACTAGGTCAACTGCACTAGGGTTCTGAATATGTGTTCTCAGTTTAGCCTACAACAAAATAAGAAGAAAACATTTATTGAAAAATAAATCCAAACAGGTCATAACCAATCCTTTTAAAAGGTCTCAAACTGCAAAGAATGTTACATTCCTTATGATAGCCTGATTTTCAAGCTAATATTTTTACTATAATAAAGAGACGCACAAGACTGCTCCTTACTCCTTCAACAACTAATGTTTTTTAACTGTTTGAACCTGGTCACAATCGTAATAATGAAAATGCAGAAATCTTACTTTATGTTCAGGGTATGCATTATAATTGCCAAACAAAAAAGAACCGTGATAACACAGGAACCTACTACTGAATACGACACAAAGGCACAGTTTTATAAATACCCAAAACATCCTTAATTCAAGCTTACATGCTTTAAAAACAATGACTCACCAGGAGATTAAATGCATGCTTGAATTTCTGAAAACAGTCAATGAACTCATCTTGTGAAGGTGGCTTTGCCCGGAGTGTCAGAACACCCTCTAATGAAGGGGGTTGGTGGACAAAAGATAAAAAACATTCTAATATTAATGCCTCTTAAACTGGCATTTTAACATGGATACTCAGGCAAGAGACGAAAGAGAACATTATGTAAATCAATTTCACATCATTAAACAAAGTTTGTTTGTATCATGACAGTATTAAATCAGAGACAAATTCCATTTAGTTGAGTTCCATTTACAATCCATTTTACATATCCGTTATAAATGCAAAATTCATAGACATTAATCAAGGACATTTAATCACAAATGCTCATTAATAAATTGAAAATAACTGAGCACAAGCAAAAGAGAATTCTTCTCAAATGAATCCATGTGAACTGTGCTTCTACAGCATACAATTTTATAAGCACCATGTTTAGACAGCTTTGATTTTGAGAAAAGTCACTTTTTAAAAAAAGTTTACATGCTACCACATTTCCTCTAATACCTAGGTACTTTACAGCACAAGTAAGTTTCACCAAGCTGAAAAACATGACTTACCTCCCGGTCCCTTCTTTTTGCTTTTCTTTGATTTCTTCCGTTGAGAAAGCTGAGAGAAGGCTTCGGCAGCTTTTTGAAGTTTGATGACAAATGTTTCTACGTCATCCAAAACATGGTTCAAAATTTGCTAGTTACAAAAAATTAAATACAGAATTTCAGGAAAATCAACATGGCAATACTTAAAACTTAGAAAGCACCTTTATTATTTAGCAAGCATTAAGTTTTATTACTGTAACAGATTAATAAGTAACTTTATCAAGCTTTGTTTTAAATTTTCACAAATCGATCTAAAAGAAATGCATACTTGTGACCAACAGTTCCAAGCATTTGCCACGCCCAAAAATTTGATTGACATTTGGAGGTGATGACCAGGAGTGTAGATGACAGTGGTGCAGTTGATGTAGTTCAGCAAAGTCTTACACAGGAGACTGAAAGAAGTTAAAAACACTTGGGAATCCAGGTTAAGTCAGCAAATAGGAACCAAAATTGGTTTAGTAGTAGGGGACAGAGCAAATACAACATTTTGAGTGACAAGAGGCCAATGTCCAATGGTGTGCTGCACAGATCAACAAATTTGTGAAGCGCTATTTTTTTTTGGGGAGTTTTGGTTTAGTCAACGAGCTCAACATGTGATTTGTGATGCAAAGTAACAGTAACAGTGTGAATTCAGTCCCTGCACCGGCTGAGGTTGCCATGAAGTTCCCACCTTCTCAACCTCTCCCATTGCCTGAGGCATTGTGACCCTCAAGTTAAACCACCACCAGTCACCGCTTTCTCATTACAGCAACCAGTAGGTTGCTATGGTGACTTTACATTTTATCTTTAAACCACAGGAATTAGGGTGGGACTATTAAATCGCTCATGACACAAAAATAATATTGAAGAAAACATGGAGGCAATGATAAGTATGCAGATGACACAAAGATTGGCCTGTAGCTAACAGTGAGGAAGACCATCTTAGGTTATGGGAGGATAGCAATAGATTGGTCAGGTTGGCAGATGGAATTTAACCCTGCTAAATATGAAGCAATACACTTTAGATGAGTTAACAAGCCAAAAGGAGTTATCAATAGATAGCAAGACACGAGAAAGCTCAGAAGAACGCAGGAATGTTGGGATGCTGGTCTACAGCTCCCTGAAGGCAGAACAGATTAACAAAGTAATTAAAGATAGCATACGGGACACTTGCCTTTATCAGTTGAGACAGATTACAAGAGCACAGGGGTTATGTTGGAATTGTACAGGACTTGGGTTAGGCCACAACCAGAGCACAGTGGGTGCCATCTGATTACCAGGATGTGATTGCACTGGTGAGGGTGCAGACGAGATTCACTAGAATGCGGCCTGGGATGGAGCAATTTAGCTTTGAAGAAAGGCTGGATAAACTCAAATTGTTTTCTTTGAAGTAGAGAAGGTCAAGTGGGGACCTGATTGAGGTGTACAGTCAGTTCTGCTATAATGCATGTTTCTTCAATGTGAATTGGCTTTAACACAATTGAAGAAATTAGACTGTTATTTGTAGAACGCAAACTTTCCTTACCTGTATTGGTTATAATGCAATTCCAGTCCCATTAGTTTAAATGGCACGGCTATTGTGCGATTTTCTTATAACATGAGATCACACCAGAACAAAACTTTTGCATTATATTAGAACCGACTATATAAGATTATGAGGGGCAAGGGGTGGATTGAAAACTGCAGTTCCCTCAGTTAGAAGTAAGTAACAAGGGTACATGATTTTCAAGTGAAAGGCAGCAAGTTTAGAGGGGATTGGAGGTAAAATGTTTTCACTCAGGATGGTGGAATCTGGAAAGCACTGCCCGGGAGGATGGTTGAGGTTTCTTTTAAAATGTAGGTGGATAAATACGTGAAATGTTGTAACATTTAAGGCTACGGATGAAGTACTGGAAAGAGAGACTAGTGGAGATTAAGGTTACTTTTTTAAAATCAATGCAGACTTGATAGGTTGAAGGGCCTTTCCGGAATGATTTTATGATTCATGGTCTGAATAACACTAAATTATGAAAAATTAAAAAATATGAAAAATGCACTGGATTAGATTTTGCATAATTAAACTATATACATAAACAGGTCAAATCCTGACAGGCTTGTTTCAAAATTAAAAAGTTATCGCACGAGATGTGATAGATTTAGCAATATAGTCAGAGCTATTGCATGCAGACTCATTTACAGTACATTATCTAAAATAAACATTTGCCTGACTTCCTGCTGTAGAGAGACTGGATTACATTTATGCTTTTTTTAAAAAAAGCCGTCTATCACATCATATTCTCTGCCCTGGTCTCAAGTTAAGAGGCATTCACAAAGGTTTCTGGACAGCATGGAAGCATCCCACCACAAACTGACCTTCCTGTGCATTTCCCACCTGTTTCTGTTCATCAGCTCCTGATGTACATCTGATCATTCCAGACACAAAATTTGGGTTTGTGTCAGTGAATACGGTCAAGAGGATTGCTAGTGTTTAAGATAGATGAACATAGTGGGTCTTCATGCACATGACAAGTTCTGAGAGGGCGCAGTGATGAGCCATCTCACATGGTGCCTCATTCTTGCAACTTTCGCCATGTCTTCACTGGAGATAACTTTCACCAGAGACAAATTTCTGCTGTAAAGTAACATCTGTTCTTAAGACATAAATGACCTGTACAGCCAAAGCCAGCAAGCATTGCTGAGAGCTTGAATGTGGCATGGACAGTGCAGTGAAATAACCAACTTATTGTGGCTCCTGGCAGTCCCACAAGGGAACACTGATGGAGATGTATCAGTTATTTTGAATGAGGAATAACGAATGGATAGGATGAATACCCCAGGTCTTTTTTCAGAGGGTGAGAGAGAGTCCACAACTAGAGGGCATAAGGTGAGGGGAAAATGTTTAGAGATCACGGGGTAACATTTTCATGGCGTGAGTGGTGCATCTATGAAACGAGGTGTCGGAGGAAGTGGTGGAAATGGGTACAATTACAACATTTAAAAGGGGCCCAGATGGTATATAAATAAGAAGGGTTGAGGGGGATGTGGAATAAGTAGGACTAGGATAGTTTGGAATGTCTGGTCAGCACGGATGAGCTGCACTGAAGGGCCTGTTCCCATGGTTCTATGACTCTAAGTATTTTCCTGCTTTTGTCTACCATTATCCACCTGCCTTTGAGATTAAAATAAATTGGAGTGTGTGCATAATATGCTAGTGACCTGTTGGCAAAAACACAATGAACAATTAATCAAATCAATCCCAATTTAATAAATCAGTACAAAAAGGCATTGGGTAAAAATGGCCTTCAGAGTCATACAGCATGGCAACACACCTTTCAGTCCAACCAGTCCATGCCGAACATAATCCCAAACTGAACTAGTCCCACCTGCCTGCTCTGGACCCATATCCTTCTCAACCTTCCTTATTCATGTGTCTATCCAAATGGCTTTTAAATGTTGTAAGTGGACCCACATCCATCACTTTCTCAGGAAGTTCATTGCACACACAAACCACGAAAGAGATTTGTCACTGGTCTATTTTTAAATCTCTCTCCTCTCACCTTAAATGTGCCACCAGTCTTGAAATCTGCCATCCTAGGGAAAAGACAACTACCATTAATCCTACCTATATCCTCATGATTTTATAAACTTCTACTTGTCACCTCTCAACATCCTATGCTCCAGTCAAAAAAGTCTCAGCCTATCTAGCCTTCCTTTATAACTTAAAACTTCCATACCTGGCAATACTCTGGTAAATCTCTTCTGAATCCTCTCCCGCTTGGTAATATCCTTATAACTGGTCAGCCAGAACTGGATGCAGTATTCCAGAAGAGGCCTCACCAATGTCCTGTACAACGTCAGCATGACTTTCTAACTCCTATACTCAAAAGAACTGAGCAATGAAGTCAAGTGTAGGAGAAAGTGAGGACTGCAGATGCTGGAGATCAGAGCTGAAACTGTGTTGCTGGTAAAGTGCAGGTCAGGCAGCATCCAAGGAGCAGGAGAATCGACGTTTCGGGCATGAGTCCTTCTTCAGGATTCCTGTTCCTTGGATGCTGCCTGACCTGCTGCGTTTTTCCAGCAACACAGTTTCAGCAATGAAGTCAAGTGTGCCAAACACCTTTTTAACTACCCTGTCTATGTGATGCAAATGTCAAAAAGAATTATGTACCAAGACAACTTATCATTGGGAATCAGTTGTGCTCACAATATTATTGGCAAGTCACCATAAGATCTTCACTCAGAATCTGAGTTGCAGATTTGAAAGAAGGGACATAAGATAGTGAGAAAGCTGGTTTAGATTTAGAAAAGGAACTAAAGTCTAATCCTTCATAAGGTGGTGAGATACGTTATTGTTAACATGAATGCTTTAAATGAACTTGGACGATAGTTTACAATGCTTGTAGAAGGAAAATTTGAAAATATATTAATGGAGTTTCGCATAAAGTAAAAGTAATTCATTGGACAAGAAAAACGTGTAACTAGACCCCCGGAATGTTGACAAAAGTTTTCCATTGAAAGACAAAGTACCAAAAGTGATCCAAATTTCAGAATGGACCATTTTAGTCTTTTGAAACTCAAACAATTATTCAAACATTATTTCAAGAGTTTGTAAGAATTCAAAATGATTTAAATGAAATTAAAAACTCAAATTATGCGGTGAAAATTAAACCCAACAAAAGAGATGCCTGGGTTGCTATTTTAGTATGATGTATCAGTTAAAGCTGTGTGTAAGGAAAAGTACCAATAATCTTTAGAGAACTGAAATTACGTTTGCCAATAAACATTCAATAGATGCCTAGTACAATATTTAGACTATACTACTTTCAAACATGTTTGTCGACCTAACAATGTTTTGAATTACTGGCATTAATGGTTGGGACACATGGAAAAGTAACATAGATTTGTCTTCACAATTCTCTAATACAAAGAGAGTGAGTGGTAAAAATAAGTCCTTTATTAGATTTTATGCAAGAACAAAGGAAGCTTCGTAGAGAAGACTGATGTTACACTACTTTGAGTGACACAAGATCATGCTGATTGTTGGTGATACCACTGTTGGTTGTACATTTGTACTTTGCCAGTCGAATTTTAAGATTAAAGGTCAATTGTCAACAATAACAATTAAATCTGAAAAAAAAAGGTGGTGAACAGGAATGTCTGGGAACATTTTATAGTCTTTTGTTTCAGTTTATATCTCTATCATCTTCCTGGGCACTGAAATAAACAGTATGAATTAATATAAGTAAGGAAGTTAATTACAAGTAGCAGCCAATTCCGGAGTTTTTGTTTTTCCAATGAAGAAACATTGAAGATATTAATCTTGTTCTTTTCTGAATGATTTTTAAAAAGCACACTGAAATTAATTGTTTTGCAAACTTTGCACTTGTCTTTTGCATACAACATGGCAATTCATTTACGTGCATCATTCCGATTAAATCGAGTCAAAGTGATCTCAGCATTGATTCCATTAAGTGTAATAATAAACCATTTTAACCAAAGCAAAAAAAAAAAGTCAGTTTTCCTCAAATGCCATTTGTTAAAAATGCCCATATAAAATACTGTAAGTTGACAAAAATATGAAACATTTTTGGGGAAAAAGTTTATAATACACTCTTACCACATCTCTGTCAATCCTGACTGCTGCCATATCTGGAGTTTCTTCAGGTTCATGAATAACCTTCTGTTTTTCATCTATTGACAAAACAATATCATAATAAAAACCATCTTATGCACATTTTGCTACACCATTTTTGAAAAACTGACAACTTTGTATAATGACAGTTCCTTTGCAGAACAGTATATAGTGATCACTGTACAGCATTGTAATAACGTCTAACAAATACAGACAGTACAGTAAATTCAATGCTGGTGCAGCATGTAACAAAGATTTTACCTTTTATTTACCTTTTATTAAATAATGACATTAAGGAATTTCACTGTTGACAAATGAAACATCTAATTGTTAGACATCCAAGGTCAAAGAAAAAGCAAAGAAAGGCTTCAAATCATGATTATCTTTCACACTCAAGGTATTTTAAATGCTTTATGGTCAGTGAAATATTTCTGGTGCAATCCTGTTACAAAGCGGAATTGTAGCCAATTTGTTAGGAGCTCCCACAAACAGCAATGTGAAGATGTCCAGATAATCTGTGATGTTAATTGAAGAAAAATATTGGCAATGACATTGGGAATATTCCTCAAAATGGCCAAGGGAATCTTACATTCAGAGGTATGAGATGTTTCATCCAAAAGACAGTGGTTTCTACAGCATTCCCTCCATAACATAATATTAAATATCCTCAATCAAATGCAACAGAGGTTACTATAGAACAAAGTATGCTTTACTTTAGCCCAGCTACGTGCCTTAGCCCTGTGCTGCTTTGCCCTGGGTGATGTGAGCTTCATGTTGTGGGAGCTGAACCTATCCAGGCAAGCGGTGATTATTCCATTAAGTTCCAGATTTGTACTTTGCAGATGGTTGGAAGGCTTTATAAAGTAAAGAGATGGGGCAAAGAATATACAATCTCTGACCTATTCCCATAACCACTGTGTGTATTTGCCTGGTACAGTTAAGTTTGTGATCAATGAGAGTCTCTTCTCCCCTTCCTATCCTGCTGGAAAAAATCTTCAAGACATTTATAATTCATGTGGCTTAAAAGTTTGTCACATAGTAGCTGAAGCTGAAATGCTGTCCAGTTACATAAAAGCTCAACTGTATCTCAGCACATAAGCTAACACACTGTACTGACACACACACTCACGTGTAAATGGTAAGAAATAGGTACTACCAGGTCACAGAATTACTAAACTAAAACAAGGTCTGACAGCAGCATAGAAAATTGCTGGTTCAGTAATGCTTTAAACCAAAGCAACATCATTCACAAATGTTTCCTGTGTTCTGACTACTTGGATAGCTCGTATTTTTGTAACTTGCCTTTGCAATTAAACTTTCAACATGTCAAATATCACCTCTGATTTTACACGATGCACAAATATTCACAACATCAGCTTGTTTTTAAATCAAACCTAATTACCTTGTTCAGGTAAGGCCCAAGCTGACCAGGCTGCTACTCGACTCCTAACATCCACCTGTGTAATAGTTCCTGGAGGTACGGGAGCTGGGGCACTTGGTGGTGGTGGGATGGAGGAATTACCTGCATTTATAATCTTTCTGTAGGCAATTAAAAACAAAAATGGCATTCCTTCAGAACACAAAAGGACACAATGGACGTTATAGATTACATGATAGTTGACATTCACCTTTACACATAGGAAGAAAAATGACAGTTATTGAAACAGATCATGTGGCATCAACCTCATTGCAAATATTACTTAAAGGAAAAATTCTTATCCGGATATTTTTGTTGCTTTTCTTTTTACCTTAAGTAGGGGAGTTGAATTTTACATGCAATACATCATAAACCTTTTGGATAATCAGAAAGTGAAGTTATATTCTGAATTATCGCACCACTGTTAGTGATTCCAAATTGCATATGGTTGATTATTTAGATGTCAAATTATGTCTATAAAAATATGAACCACTCAATTGGAGATCTGAACAGAAATCTGAACAATGAACAATACTCATTAAGCTTGTGTGCATTATGCACATCTCATCAAACCTTGGCTTAGTCCGAATAAATAAGAGGATAAGATTTGTACCTCAAAGTGTCAGGCCTTCTCTTCTGCTTGTTACTTTTACTGTCACTGATTGCACTTTCAATATCTGCATGGATCAGATCAGCCTGAAAAAAAACAAGATTTTGAACTGAGTCGGACTAACACCACTTCACAAAGTCTCTAGCGATAAACAATGTGTGTAGAACACATCTGTGCAAACAAAATATCCAGGAGCTTGAGTTACCTTTTACAGCCTTGGATTAGCAGTTGTTTTTGAAGTAAACTTGCTGAATGGTCAACATTTTGTATTTTTATTGCATGCTTCACACTTTGACACAAGGCATAATGCCTGAATTATCAAGCTGGATGTATAAGCCCTGTTCCCAGTTCCAATCTCAAAAAATTTATTTCTTGAAAAAATGGATCTCTTCAGAGCACTGAACATCACAAAGGCACATGACATAGTATAAATATTACATACTGTTATTCAGAATGATACAGGTTTTGTCCTGAAGAATTTGTTGCAAAATGTATTGTCAATTAACCATAAGTTGAGACACAAATAACTAAGGTTTTATACAAAGCAGCTGAAATCAAACAAAGTACTCAGAGTCAGAGATGTACAGCATGGAAACAGACCCTTCGGTCCAACCCGCCATGCCGACCAAGTATCCCAACCCAATCTAGTCCCACCTGCCAGCACCCGGCCCATATCCCTCCAAACCCTTCCTATTCATATACCCATCCAAATGCCTCTTAAATGTTGTAATTGTACCAGCCTCCACCACATCCTCTGGCAGCTCATTTATTACCTGTACCACCCTGAGAGAAAAAGTTGTCCCTTAGGTCTCGTATCTTTCCCCTCTCACCCTAAACCCGTGCCCTCGAGTTCTGGACTCCCCAACCCCAGGGAAAAGACTTTGGCAATTTACCCTATTCATGCCCCTCAATTTTGTCAACCTCTATAAGGTCACCCCTCAGCCACTCCAGGGAAAACAGCCCCAGCCTGTTCAGCCTCTCCCTAAAGCTCAAATTCTCCAACCTTGGCAACATGCTTGTAAATCTTTTCTGAACCCTTTCAAGTTTCACAACATCTTTTTGACAAGAAGGAAACGAGAATTGCATGCAATATTCCAACAGTGGCCAAACCAATGTCATGTACAGCCGCAACATGATCTCCCAACTCCTGTACTCTATACTCTGACCAATAAAGGAAAGCATACCAAACACCTTCTTCACTATCCTATCTACCTGCGACTCCACTTTTAAGGAGCTACGAACCTGCACTCCAAGGTGTCAAATATTACCAGAAACATAAATATAAAGGTTCAATAACCTTTTGGATAAAACATTTCACAGATCATTGTAATAGTCAGTGTAATAGAGATGTACAGCATGGAGTAATATTTTAAACAACTTTATAAAAAGTCATGCTGTTTTCCTCAAGAAATTGTTAATTTAAATACATATGCTATTATCCAAGTAGCATTTCCACGACAAAAAGATTTTGTTCACCAATTAAGATAAAGCAGAGAATGAGCCAACTTCTTCAGCAATAGTAATTTGTGTTATAGAATTAAGCAGAGAGTAACCTAGTAGCAATTTATTTGACTGCCAGGTTAGTTCAGCACAGCATGTGCGTTCATATTTTGGGCAACCCGCCTGAAGAAGAGTTGCCAAGTATTGATCAAACACGAGTCCATTTGGGTCACTTTCACCTCTTCCCATTCTAGCTCGCTCAGAACATTTTTGTCAAGGACTGAAATGAAGTCACTCCCAGTACAGCAAACATTGAATTTAAGACAGGGTGAAGTGTGGAGACCAGTACAAGAACTATCTACTGTACATAAACAAGATGGAAAAAAAGAGTATTTAAAATTTTCAAGTATTCGAATACTTCCTTACTGCTTTCGCACCAGTCTTTGACATAAATGTTGAAGAATGTATTGAATGTGACCCAACATGTTATAAATCTGCATAAGACATGAATATCGAATCAGGTTATTGTTGTAGAAAGCAAAACAATTACAAACCTTAACTTCATCACATTGGAAAAGGTGAATGTCTGGTTTGCCTTGGCCAGATTCTTTACAAATGAGCGCCAGAATGGAGTCGTAGTTACAGGCATTCATCATAGACTGACAATGCTGGATTGTGTTAAAGGGGAAGTGCTCCAACTCATTCTACGATGAAAGCACACAAAATTATTTTTTTAATCTGGGCTATTAAAGTCTTTGTTCACTTTTTTCCTTCAGTCTGTGCTCCTGTTTTTCACACTTAATTCTTTCCATATCTCTAGATACAGCCAGTGAGGCAGGAGAAAGACATCAATTTGCAGACCTCAGCCACTGTCACTGTCACTGCCCTTCTGAACTGTTGGATGTTACTTGAAAGGAACCTAATTTTAACTGTCTCAGAAGTGAATCCAAATATTCTTCTACTCTCAAGTCCACACCTCCTTGCTGTGGAATACATCAAGCTTTTGCCTTTCTCAACACATACACAAATCCAAGTCATACTCTTTCCAAGTGAAAAACTAGCCGAAGTTTTAACTACTTAGTTCATATACAAATCTCAAGGCAATTTAATTCTTTCTCATGATGCCTTTGAAGCTAAAATATTCCTGCTTTCATAGAGTCACCGAAAAGAGGCATTCTCAAGTAGTACTAATCTGTGGTCTACACAAACTCAAGTGGTCCCTGACAACTATACTTAATAGTTGTGCAAAGCAAGATATTGCTGGCCTCTGTTAGTATACATTGCATTATGATGGCTTCAGATTTCTGTTACCAGCACTCCCAGAAGATTCTTCTGGCTTATATCTAGCTCATCCAGTGTCATCATTACCTACTCATAAATTGACATTTGGCATCTCAATTTTAAAAACCAAAAATAAAATCTCAATCTGTACCTTGAAACTCCACCAATTTAGCTTGTTCTAACAAAATGATGCATCTGTCATTCACTTTTACCATAATCAGCAATCCCCTGCCCCCCACCAGACTAAGCTTACTGCCCTTTGTGTCAACATAGCAGCTTCATTGTAACTGCCTCTGCTATTTCCAACTCTCAAACTTTATTTTAAATTTATTCATGGAATGTCAATGTTGCTGGCTAGGCAAACATTTTTGTCTATTTCTAATTGCCAACCATATTACTGTCAGTCTGGAGTCACATATAGACCAGACGAGGCAAGGACAACACCAGTGAACAAGAATCTTTTTAAAATGACAATCAAAATGGTTACATGGTAGCCATTAGTCTGGAATTTTATTCCAGATTATTACTAAATTCAAATTTTACCATCGGTCTTGGTAGGATTCAAATTCATGTCCCAGAACATTAGCCTGGGGTTCTGAATAACTAGACCAGTGAAATTACCACTAACATTTTCAGTCTATTTCTGAAATGCCTCCCCATTACTCCACGCCATTATTTCATCCCATCTAACCCGATGAACGAAGTCTCCTGTGACAATATGCTAGATGCTCATTAAAAGTATGCATATAAACAATTAACCTAATCAGTTATTTCTTCAGAGTATTAAAATTAGCTTGACTTCATCATCAATTCATTGTTCCATATTTCACCAGGTATATCATTACAAATTTCAAGAGGCCTCTCAGCACTTTTACTGAAAACGTCAGTGTTCCCTAATTATGTTTCAAGCATAATTGTTATATCTTTTCTAAGTTGGTTCTAGAGTTTTAATAAAATCTTTAAATAAAATCCTTCATTTTGAAGTTATAGCTCTTCATATTATAACCAAAGATTTCCAATGATATGTTAATAAATTCTGGACATCTACATGCAGATATTAATTCAGTGTACACAACAACATAGATCAACAGGGAATCAGTTCAGCTAAGAACAGATTTCTGGCCAGTATAATTTTATACTAATGTGCATTGCTGTTAGCTTTAGTTATCAATAACCACTACTTCTCTTAGCAGCACCATTATCACTTTAGTTTTTTTAAAAATAACTTCCCCACATTCCAAAGGCAGTTCGTCTATGAGTTTTACTTTGGACGTACTACAGTGAAATCAGAAGTTGTAGTAAATTTCTGTATATATTGGCTTAGCCAGTCAATGGTCTGGTATTTTCAATTTGAAAAAGGCTTGGACAACCTACTGTGGCTTAGCTGCATTGATGCTGAGCCATATACCCAGTTAACCTCTAAACACTGGTAAAGCTGATCAAGTGTCATTTATGAACCAGACTGTCCCTTACCTTCCCCAAAATGTAGGCATGTATAGGAAAAGACAGCAACCAACCAACCAACACTGCATTCTGGTTTACCAAAAATGCATCATGCAATTCCTACCATCATCAGCTGCCTGCAAGTTACTATCAACCACTTAAACATGCATTTCCACTTTGGATGGCAGCTAATTGACAATCTCAAGGGAAATTAAAAATGAGCAATAAATGTTGGCCTTGCCATTAATACTCACCAACCCAAACACAAATAAAGTTGATCAAGTTATAAACCAATATAAATATGTTTAAACAGATAAACCAAAGTAGTTTTGGCAAAAGGGCTACAGATTTACAAACTTTACTGTTTTCAAAGTTTGGGAGAAGATTTGTAGCTGGGGGCTCGTTGTTGTGGTTCTGTTAGCCGAGCTGGGAATTTGTGTTACAGACGTTTCGTCCCCTGTCTAGGTGACATCCTCAGTGCTTGGGAGCCTCCTGTGAAGCGCTTCTGTGATCTTTCCTCCGGCATTTGTAGTGGTTTGAATCTGCTGCTTCCGGTTGCCAGTTCCAGCTGTCCGCTGCAGTGGCCGGTATATTGGGTCCAGGTCGATGTGCTTATTGATTGAATCTGTGGATAAGTGCCATGCCTCTAGGAATTCCTTGGCTATTCTCTGTTTGGCTTGTCCTATAATAGTAGTGTTGTCCCAGTCAAATTCATGTTGCTTGTCATGTGCATAAGCTACTAAGGATAGCTGGTCATGTCATTTCGTGGCTAATTGATGTTCATGGATGCGGATCGTTAGCGGTCTTCCTGTTTGTCTTATGTAGTGTTTTGTGCAGTCCTTGCATGGGATTTTGTACACTACATCGGTTTTGCTCATGCTGGGTATTGGGTCCTTCGTTCTGGTGAGTTGTTGTCGGAGAGTGGCTGTTGGTTTGTGTGCTGTTATGAGTCCTAGTGGTCGCAGTAGTCTGGCTGTCAGTTCAGAAATGTTTTTGATGTATGGCAGTGTGGCTAGTCCTTTGGGTTGTGGCACGTCCTCATTCCGTTGTCTTTCCCTTAGGCATCTGTTGATGAAATTGGGCGGGTATCCATTTTTGGCGAATACATTGTATAGGTGTTCTTCTTCCTCTTTTTGCAGTTCTGGTGTACTGCAGTGTGTTGCGGCCCCTTTTGAACAGTGTCTTGATGCAACTCCTTTTGTGTGTGTTGGGGTGGTTGCTTTCGTAGTTTAGGACTTGGTCTGTGTGTGTGCCTTTCCTGTATACCTTTGTGGTGAATTCTCCGTTCAGTGTTCTCAGTACTATCACGTCTAGGAATGGGAGTTGGTTGTCCTTTTCTTCCTCTCTAGTGAATCGGATTCCTGACAGCGTGGCATTCACTATTCACTATAAATGCCGGAGGAAACATCACAGAAGTGCTTCACAGGAGGCTCCTAAGCACTGAGGATGTCACCTGGACAGGGGACGAAACGTCTGCAACACAAATTCCCAGCTTGGCGAACAGAACCACAACATTTTACTGTTTCTCTGAAATGCCAAAAGTAATGTATAATCTTCATCAGCAATAACACATTATACAGCTGATGCTTGAAACATGGGTTGTTATTTAAGTGGCAATATACTAAGCAGAATGCTTAGATTAATGTTTGTAGCCCTCATTACCTCAGGTGACATGAGGCAACAGAGTATAAGCTCATAACCAGAAACGTTTGACTACAAAACTATGTTTCAAAAGGATTACAAAAAAAAAAGCCCTATTTCCTCCAGATCCTCACTTATTTCACCCAAGATGCAAATGCTAGCCAAACCCATTACTTGAATAAAAAGGAAAAATCTACAGGATGCCAATCACATTTCAAATTTCAAATGAATAGCTTGACACTTGAGACATCCATTGGTTTATCAAATCTTGCTAATGAGTTTGAAATTGTAGCAAATTGAGTGTTTTTTTTAAAAACGTTGTCAAAGTAATGAGACACTTCTGGATAAAACTGAGCACGCATTTGCATAAATAGCCATAAAAGCTACAAAATACAGTTTAGATGTTGGGTAACATTGCCTTGAAGCCACTAAATGAGATCACTGAGGGGTTTTTAAAGCACGTTCCAGTTAACAATTAAATGCAAGCGGTAGAGAAATAAAAGATATTCTTTGGATTGACTGATTGAAATATGTACACAATCATTACATTTGGAATGCTTAAAAAAAAAATCAAGGTAATTTAGTATAAATTTAAAGTACCATTCAAGAATAAAGTTTCAGGAAACTGATCTAATGACAGTGAATGTGCTCCAAAATAGCTCCGAATAAGCATGATGCAAACTTGGAGGGGGAATTTGTAGGCAAATGTTCCATATTTCTGCTGCCCTTCGGTTGAGATTGTGGGTTTGAAGGTGCTATCAAAGAGGCCATTGCGAATAGGTGCAGTGTATATTGTATACACAGCAGCCACTGAGTGATGATGGTCAAGGAAATGAATGCAAGTGTTGGATGGTGACATACAGGTGACTGAAGCTAAAAGGAAACACATGAATTTTCTTTCGTCAGCTCGAATGCAATGTTGAGGGTTCTTAATTTAACTTCTGGCTTTTCCTACATATGCCTACAATTTGGGGAAAGGAAGACAGTCTGGCTCAAACAGCATAAGAACAGGTTTGACAAGTGTTTAATAACAGTGCGCCAAAGGTCAGTGTAAAAATGTTAACTTTATCTACATTGAGCTAAGGTGAATCTTAAAATATACATCATAGTTGCCATGGCGATTACCCAGAACTCATGCAGTCAGACTCCTGGCTTTCATCCTAATTTTAGAACAAAAATACTGTACACACTGCAAAAAAACCACTGTTTAGGTAGCTGAACTCCATGGCCTGGATACATCACGGCATGATAGCTGAAGAGGGCCTAAAAATTCCCACTAATATATATATGATGGAGCTCACTTGAAGGATTCTGAATATTTCATTTCTGAATCATGGTCGAGTAAGATGCTAAGTAGACATGAACTTACAAAACTAACATTTAAAACTACCTAAAGTGAAGTCTGACAAACTGAAATTTTAATCCATCGAAGTTATTTATTTGCATTTTTCAGCCAATCAAAAAGCACAATTACACTTGCACTATTCAGCATCTTAGTTGCTGTCAAAACATACAAAGATACCTTAATGTATGCTTTGTTTGGCTCTTCCTTTCAAGTAATATGATAATTTTGTTAAATAAATTTAGGCAACTTCTAATATATGCAGGTAGCTATTCAAATGCCAGATAGATGGTGACATGTACTGCAGTTTATGTTAACAAAATTTCTAATCTACCATGTGCTCAAAAAGTAGCTACATGATATTGATAGGCATTAAATTTGCATTTTACTGAATTTGCTGGCATCATTTGAGACTACACAAAAAAAGTGTGAGCTAACAGATAATCTAACACTGCTTAAATACATTTTGCAACTTGGAGCTTTACACAAGGAAGTCTACACCTTTGTAATCAACTCCACATCAGTTAGGAAATTGAAAGCTCAGTACTGTATTAAATGTAATGCATTGTTACCTGAATTAAGTGTAACCTCTAGCTTGTACTGGGTTGGCTGAGCCACCAATTTGTGAGGAAGACTAATCAAAACATCAGTGTAAGAAGACTTATCGATAACCATGTGTTGTACCCATTTAGCATCACACTAACTTCATGAAATGAGCAAATGCCATTTAGCTGCATGTAAAAAGAATCAGTTGACAAACCATTTGCAGTCAACCTTCTCCATGATTTGACTTACTTTGCTCTCCAGATCAATCAAACTGACAGCTTTCTCATCCACCTGAAGTAACATGTCCTGGGTCCAGACCTTGCCTTTTGCATCAAGTAGTTTTAGTTTCCTTATACCATCATCTATTGTTATCATGGCATCCTTCCGATCCACAACAAAAGTTGCAAGGTGCTGTTGGAGAGAAATTGTATGAGAAGTTGATAAGAATTACATGCAATCCAGTAGCAATCATGCTACACAGCATTATTTTATTTCACAGAGATGCTATCACAAGTTAATATTTCATTGGTACTTGGATTGATACTTTGAATCTAGGGGCCAAATGCAAGTTCATTTACATGGGAGTCACCCCACCTACTACCATGAAAAAGAGAGTGTGGTTTTCATGTACAACATTTCAAACATCAGAAGCACATTAAAATATACACAACGCAATTGAGAATATTAGTTTTGAATCTATTTCAATTAAACACCACATAAGATTATAGGCACTGCTTTCAGTATTTATCTCCAATTGGATTAAATTGATCGCGCATGCATGAAATTACTGTAAGTGAGAAGAAATTAATTACCTCAACACGATATTGCGAGGTCTCTGACATTACAACAGTTGATTTTGCATAATTCTTTCTTTGTTCTGTAGAATTCAAAAAAATATACTTATTGAAGATAACTCATTCTGCTCATTCTTGGTGTGTGTTTTAAAGTAATTTTTCATTTTAGTAATCACTTAATAATCCTAGCATTTATGATTTGCATTAAAGTAAACATTTTGAAAGCTTAACTGTCAAGATAGAAATGCAAATAACTTAAGTTACTAAAGATTTTCAGCACGACATTGCAGCTTGCTATGTGTAGGGAAATACAAATGTAGAATTCCATCACCACTTTGGTTAGGGTAGAACTTAGAAAAGGAATAATTTGATGGCAGAGTCCCTTCACCTTTATGGAGCAGAATTTAACCAAAATTGAAGTTAACCAAAGTTAACCAACTTTAAGTTGAAGTTGAATTGGGTGAATCAGCAAATATCTCAAATTGCATTTTCAAAGTGTCAAGACACCTCATATTCCGCTCCAATGAAGTCAACTGAGCTGAATATCTGGCAGAACGTACAAAAGACAACCAATGTGATGTTTGCTAAGTGTTACCGTGAC
The DNA here is from genome assembly GCF_037043375.1 of Chiloscyllium plagiosum. Lineage (NCBI taxonomy): Eukaryota > Metazoa > Chordata > Chondrichthyes > Orectolobiformes > Hemiscylliidae > Chiloscyllium > Chiloscyllium plagiosum. The sequence continues at coordinate 48,753,943 of NW_028270161.1, forward strand.
CAATTTCTCTCTCACACACACATTTCATGAAAATGTATTCCAGGAAATCAATTAGCGGTACTAACCAGCATTTTATCTGTGCATTTTAATTCCACATTGGTCAATAGAAATTTGTAATAATTCTGGTTTGCATGGCAGTGAGCAAGTCCTTGCAAAATTAGATTATTCACACCATTACAGCTTGAGGGAAATGACAAATTACAAAGCTTCAGGACATTCATTTACAAATGAACTACTGGTTCAAAGGTGGGATGGAACAGGCAGAACACATATTGGATCCTTAACAGCACTTTTCAAATCATGGCAATGCATTGTTCAGATTCCTTCAAGCATGATTGCTAGACATGCTATTCTGTAAAACGGAAGACAATTTCTCCCAGACCTCTGCCACATTCGGACTGCAACCGATGTTTCACTATGTTCTTTGACTAGCGACTCCCCTTCGCCAATATTGCACAATTGGAAGGGAATTATATATCAATCATGTCTTTCTGCATAGAACTCAAATTTCAATGATATCTGATTAGATCTGAATTTTCATTCTGAATGCTAATTTGGATCAGAGAGAACAAACAGAATCTTCACAAATTACTCACTCACAGAATAAAAGTGCATCATTTCAAATTGTTTCAGATTGAATAATTTAAAGTCACTTATACTTCCAGAAACAAATCTGCATGACATTACATAATACACATTTTCAAACTTTATATACTCTTAAACACATTAAAGTTTACTAATACAAGAAAAGCAAGCATTAATTTATTCAGAACCTCCAGACCGAGAGGTAGGCACAAGGAAAACTAAGACAAAAAAAAAGGAGCGTGTAGCAGCCGTACCAGAGGAAAGAAATTAAAATAAATTCTACAACTATTTTTTCTCCTTTCCAGACTGGAGAGCTGAGCAGAGAGGAGACTAGGGAGAGATGCAAAGCATAATGTTCAAGAAAGATATTTCACAAGAATTAGGGAGCTCAAGGCTTTGCGAATGGTAGATTAAACAGATGGTATGGCGAAAACACATCAAAGATTGAAATCAAACCATGTTTGCAAGTGAGGATAAAAAGATGATTTTGAGGAAAAGACTGCAAAATTGCAATAATAGATTTCAATATTAAGATTTCAAACCGATACTCTGGGGGAACATCAATACACAGGATAGAAAGAGTGGGAATTTTCGCAGGACTGAATACCTGTAGCCCAGTTTTGGGAAAAAAGAAGATAGAGCGTGGGAAATCATTAAAAAAAAGCATGGAGTAGCAAAGAGACAGTAAAAGATTTCAGCAGCAGAAATCAGGATCTGCGAGGAAAGCAAGCAAAAGTGCAGGATAAAAAAAAATTGAGATCTGAAATCTACCTTACGGTCAAATTGGAAGCCAAAGTTGCGTTTTATTTTTGATCTAATTTCTTCACAGGATATAGGTGTTATGCGCTGGGTTAGCATTTACTGTCCATTCCCTTTTGCTGTCAAAAGGTGTTGTGAGCAGCCTTTTTGAACTGCTGCAATCTATGTAGTAAGCACACCCAAGTTCAGTGTGAAACTATTCGGATTTTGACTTATCATGCCTGAGATGCAGCAGTTATAGGGGATAGAATTGACGGACAAGAGACCAAAGAATTTGGGGACTATTTCATCCTTCTGGATTTCACATTGAAGAACACTGTGGTTCAATAAAGGCTGATGCCTAGAAAGTTATTCAACAGCACCACTATAATTAATGAAGGTACAAGCAGCAGTTATTTGCATGTTCTTTTAAACAATTCACTCAGGGGACATGGGCACTGGGTGGCTAGCCTTTCTTGTCTGTCCTTAGTTGCCCTTAAGGTGGTGGTGAGCTGCCCTCTTGAACGGCTGCAATATTAACATTTTATGAACAAGTGAAAAATATACTTTTCAGGGGGTATTAGAACTAAGATTCAGTTTCAGGTACTGTTGGCAATTATTCCCTTCTCTAGTTTAGAAACAGTTATCAATTTAACCAGCACTACCAATTCAATGACTAAAGGTTGGTCAATGCTGCATGTAACAAGGTTACAAAATATGGAAATCATTGGGTTCTGCAAATCTGCATAATGGGACATTCAAGTAACAACATCTCTCAAATCTCTATACCTTTTTCCTCAAACTACAACTCAACCATTTTTCGTGAAAAACAAACACTGTGATGAGCATTGAATCAGAAGTAAATAATGAATGTCTATAACCTACTTCAAAAACAAAACCTGGTTTTGCATTTAAATTACACATACAGTTTCGTGAACCAAAATATGCAGCAATCACATCCAATTAGCAACAGTGACCTATTCCTAAATAGCTGAAAATGAGAGCAATCAAGAGAGAGAGAATGATGAAAAGGACGAGCTAACAGCTAGAGTATGCAGTCTCAAAGTTGTAAGAGTGTTTAAAACAATTAATAAATATAGTTTATGTAACACCAAAAATAGAGTTAAATTTTTTAAACTACTCAAACATTTCAGATGAGAAAATGTTTATGAATTAATATAAAAGCTAAGTGTACAGTATGCCAAAGGACCTGTTCTTACTCTTATACACCAAACAGTAATAGCATTCGCTCAACTTTCAAAATACAAAACGAAATGAATCACTTTCACCCTCAAATTCTGTTTGTTGCAGTATGTTGACAGTCAAAAGGTACTTCAGTATAAACCCTGAAGTGCAGAAATCAGTTAAAAACAGTGAAATCTATTGTATTTTGGACTGCCTCCATTTCTACATGAGCAGTTTGCCTTCATGTTGATTCAGCAACATTATGCTCTCCCCTTGTATGTTCAGGCTAATTCACATGCTACATACAGCCCAATGTTCCAGCCAAATTTATAATATTTATACCATTACCATTTTTCCCCAATTAAGAGATTTAAAAGCCTGTTATGGGTTAGTGGTTTATCTAAGGGGAGTAATTTAATGAAACGGTGTTTTGCAATGTTAAGGGTGCTATATAAATAGCAGGTTTGAATTAATAGTAAAAACATACAAAAGCTCTTCACAAACAGCTTTAACTGAGAGAAAGCTTCCATGAGTAAAACATTAAGGAGGCCTCCATATAAAAAGTGTTCATACTTTGCAACAGTTGTTGTGCCATCAACGAAATGGGATAAAAATGAGCCACAAAGTAATCCAGGGAGAAATCTCTGTTTCTAGTCAGAACTCTTGAAATGTTCACAAATCAAATGAACTCTAAGAATGCAAATAATTTATTTTAAACTTTCAAACTATGTTCCCCACTATGACCTTAACTTTTTAAACAATACACAGCACAAACACTTCATAATTAAGAGAAATCAGTAGGAAATGCAAATTAGTCATAAAAATGCAAAACTACACTCCACGAATTATCATTTTGCATCAATAAAAGTTTGAGTGTGTAAAAAGGGCTATTCAGTAATTTCAGCACCACTGCTTGAAATGGGACAAACATAACTGTTTCATTATAGAAGTAAATTTACTTCTTTACCTTATACGGTATAGAGAATACTTTCACATGACAAAACAGCACTGGAATAAAACTGCTGCCAATAAAAATGCACGTCCTGAAACATTATCCAAATTCCTATATTTAGGAACATGAGAAAATGTTCAGCAGTCAGTTTATAGAAATCAGCCAGATAGGTTTTTCTTTCAATTGTAATCAGAGTGGGATTTCTTGTTAAGCTAACTTGGCAATCATGAAGTACTTAGTAAAACTGCACAGGGGATTTTTTTACAGCTGCTGTTAAATAATTATTGTTCTATTTTAAAGAACAAAAAGCAAAATCCAAATAGACGAAGCACTTTATATTTCTAAGGAGAGTCAGCAAAGACACGGAGAAGAGCACTTTAACTATAACTTCCACATTCCAGCAGACTTGAACACTTTAATCAAAGCCATGGATTGCATTTCATTTAACAGTTGATCAGAATCAGCATCATTCAATGCAATAAACAAAAATCAGTCATGTTAAAAATCTAAAACCACTAACTTGGGAATATTTAGGAATAAACATTCCAGTGACCCCAAGGGTCAAATTTATCAAGTGTGCAGATGGACAAAATTTTGAAGCTCCATTTGTACAGTTTTGGTTGTGATCTCAAGTTGGGCAATAGTGCAAGGGTGATACTTGAGCTCCCAAGCTATTGCATTCTAACCATGCCTTCTGCACACCAATATTTATCCAACTGATCCCCATGAGCACAAAGTCCCAGTAAACCCATGGCATTCCAATCCTATATTATAGTTAAATAAAGAGATAGCAGGTAGGCAGGAGCAATGCTGGCCCAGTAAAGACAAAGTGGAGATACTCTCAATCGTGCTGAACAATTACATTACTTCAGTTTTTACAGTAAAGAGGATAACTTAGCAGAAGGCCCAATGAAATTAATAGGGGATCAGAGACAGGGACTGAATAAAATAGCCATATCAGTAATGAGGAAATTAATAAATTGAGTGACAAATTCCCCAGGACCTGACAGTTTCCATCTAAGGGTATTAACAGTAGTAGGGGAGACACTATAAGCACTAAACTTTCAGAATTCATTAATTACAAGAGTTATTCCTCTGAATAGGAAAACTGCACATCACTAACTTTGTAAAAGTGAAAAAGAGGAAAATCAGGGTATTACAGATCAGGTGGCTTATCATCTGTGATGGGGAAATTGTTGGAGTCGATAATTAAGAAATTTTTCAGTTAATCAGGACAGCCAACAAGTAGCTCATGCCTGACAAACCTCAATTTTTTGCAGCAGTGACTATGGTAGACAAGGGAATATCGATGGATGTTGTTTATTTGGACTTGCAGCAGCATTTTATAAAGTCCCATAGAACAAACTGTTAATTAAAGGACAAGCCCATGAAACGGAGGGGAAATTACTGACATCACTGGGAAACAGAGTGGCAGATGACAGAAAGGAGGGATAATGGGTCAGTACACAAATTGGCAGGATGTGACCAGTGGTATCCCACAAGGATCTGTGCTAGGGCCTCAAATTATTCATATTATTTATTATGACTTAGATAATGACATCAGAAGTTTGCTGATCACACAAAGTTAGGCGACAATGTACAGTGTACATGATAGCATAAAATTACAAAAGAGATATTGATAGCTTAAGTGAAAGGGAAAAACTGTGGTAGATGAAACTCAATTTAAGCAAACATCAGGTTATCCATTTTGAAGAGACCTTGGAGTGCAGGGTCATAGCTCCTCGAAAGTGGAGTCGCAGGTAGATAGGATAGTGAAGAATGCATTTGGTATGCTTTCCTTTATTGGTCAGAGTATTGAGTACAGGAGTTGGAGGTCATGTTGCAGCTGTACAGGACATTGGTGAGGCCACTGTTGGAATATTGCGTGCAATTCTGGTCTCCTTCCTATCGGAAAGATGTTGTGAAACTTGAAAGGGTTCAGAAAAGATTTACAAGGATGTTGCCAGGGTTGGAGGATTTCAGTTATAGGGAGAGGCTGAACAGGCTGGGGCTGTTTTCCCTGGAGCGTCAGAGGCAGAGGGGTGACCTTATAGAGGTTTACAAAATTATGAGGGGCATGAATAGGGTAAATTGGCAAAGCCTTTTCCCTGGGGTCGGACAGTCCAGAACTCGTGGGCATAGGCTTAGGGTGAGAGGGGAAAGATATAAAAGAGATCTAAGGGGCAACTTTTTCACACATAGGGTGGTATGGGTATGGAATGAGCTGCCAGAGGAAGGGGAGGCTGGTACAATTGCAACATTTAAGAGGCATTTGGATGGGCATATGAATAGGAAGGGTTTGGAGGGATATGGGCCAGGTGCTGGCAGGTGGGACTAGATTGGGTTGGGATATCTGGTCGGCATGGACGGGTTGAACCGAAAGGTCTGTTTCCATGCTGTACATCTCTATGACTATGACTCCATGACCAAAAACAGATAGATCAGGGTAATTTATAGGTGTTTAAACACAGTTGATGGTCAGAGACATATGGGAGTTACAGTTTACCTGAAGTTGCAATTATACAAAGCCTTGGTTAGGCCCCACTTGGTGTGCGCGAATCTGGACACCTCGTTTTAGGAAAGATAAAGGGTGTGGAGGAAGTGTAACATAGTGATAGCTAGACTTCAGGAATTAAGTTAGATGGGGAGATTATACAAATTAGGACTGGTGTCTCCAGACTTTAGAAGGTTAAGGTGGAATCTGGTTGAAATCTTCACAGATATGAACAGGAAAAAGTAGAATAGATAAACTATTTCCACCGGTTGGGGATTCCAGAACTAGGGGACATATTCTGAAAATTAGGGCCAGACTGTTCACTATAGAGTGTAAAATTGCTTCCTCACATCCAAGGATAGATATTTGATTAGATTAGATTAGATTACTTACAGTGTGGAAACAGGCCCTTCGGCCCAACAAGTCCACACCGCCCCGCCGAAGCGTAACCCACCCATACCCCTACATTTACCCCTTTACCTAACACTACGGGCAATTTAGCATGGCCAATTCACCTGACTTGCACATCTTTGGACTGTGGGAGGAAACCGGAGCCCCCGGAGGAAACCCACGCAGACACGGGGAGAACGTGCAAACTCCAATTTGGTACACACTTCCACAAACAGCAGTGGATGCAGGATGAACTGTTAATTTATATCAGAGAAATAATTTTTTTTTGTTAAGCAAAGATATTGAGAAATATGGACCAAAGCCAAGTAAATGAAGTTCGGCCACAGATCAGCCATGATCTCATTGAATGGGGGAAAAGCAGACTCGAAGGGCTTAAGAACCTACTCTTGTTCCAATGTTCCACTCCTTGTACTCAAATAAGCCTCCAGATCTTCGGTCTCTCAGAAGGAATTACCAGGAGCATCTGGATAGAGATATGCAAGCTTCATGGTAGCACAAATAAAGTTGGAAGCTCATCTTAGTAACAAATGCAACCTGCAATTTGTAAACAGCCTGACAATCTCAGATTCTCATCAGGGAAGCAGCATTTAGCAGACGTCATTGGCACTGTAAGGTCTTGAAATTGAGGGCAATTGGCACTGTCAACATTGTATCACATTTAACAAAGTCCGATTTTAACCATTAATTTGACACAGAGTTGAAGCACAATTCGTATAACACATCATATTTTTAGTTTTATTGTTGATACAGATGCTATTTAACAATGCTATTTTCAACTAAGTTCAGTGATCCATTTCAACTTGCAGACCCATTTGAAAGTGAGCACCCAAGCTACTGATCACACTTATTAGTGAACAAGACTTTGAGCATACTGTAGTAAGGTATTTTCAATAGGGTGATAACATGTACAGCAATTAATATTTTTGGTTTTTGCACTCTCTGGAGCAGAAGGAAAATTCACACAATATAACAAAACACAACCCATCTTGGTTTTGTTTCTACCTTTCTTTTTATGCTTTGAAGAATGTAAGAAGTACACCCCATCAGCTCCTAAGACAAACAAGGGAAGCAAAATGCTGAGTTCAACAAAAGATCATACTGAAATTAAGCTGCATTGATAATGATCATAGAAATTTAAAAAATGAAATACATTACCTTTGAAATACACTGGCACTTTTTCAATGTGAATATAATTATGGGAGAAAGGAAGTTAAATGTATCAATATTTTCTAAATAAACTTAAAGGGCTTCACTCCGACTATACATCAATTAGGTTTTATATATGTGGAATCATTTTTAAAAACACGAAGCTGTTGGTTTAAAAAAATCTTAGCATAATAAAAGGTGTTAAATTTTGCAGAAACACACAGATGTTTGATCTGCCAAACATCAAATGGCTAAAGCTAAAACGAGTAAAAAA
>NW_028270161.1:52514727-52517227 GCF_037043375.1 Chiloscyllium plagiosum
CTCTGTCCCTCTGTCTCCTGTGTCTCTCTGTCTGCTCTGTCTCTATCTCTCTGTCTCTATCTCTCTGTCTCTATCTCTCTGTCTCTATCTCTCTGTCTCTCTGTCTCTCTGTCTCTATCTCTGTCTCTGTGTCTCTATCTCTGTCTCTCTGTCTCTCCTGTATCTCTGTCTCTCTGTCTCCCTGTCTTCTCTGTCTCCTCTGTCTCTGTGTCTCTATCTCTGTGTCTCTATCTCTGTGTCTCTATCTCTGTGTCTCTATCTCTGTGTCTCTATCTCTGTGTCTCTATCTCTGTGTCTCTATCTCTCTGTCTCTATGTCTCTGTCTCTGTCTCTCTGTCTCTCTGTCTCTCTGTCTCTCTGTCTCTCTCTCTCTCTGTCTCTCTGTCTCTCTGTCTCTCTGTCTCTCTCTCTCTCTGTCTCTGTCGCTCTGTCTCTATCTCTCTGTCTCTGTCACTCTGTCTCTCTGTCACTCTGTCTCTCTGTCACTCTGTCTCTCTGTCTCTGTCTCTCTGTCTCTGTCGCTCTGTCTCTGTCGCTCTGTCTCTATCTCTCTGTCTCTGTCACTCTGTCACTCTGTCACTCTGTCACTCTGTCACTCTGTCTCTCTGTCTCTCTGTCTCCTCTGTCTCCTCTGTCTCCTCTGTCGCTCTCTCTCTGTCGCTCTCTCTCTGTCGCTCTCTCTCTGTCTCTATCTCTCTGTCTCTATCTCTCTGTCTCTATCTGTCTCTCTCTGTCTCTCTCTGTATCTGTCTCTCTGTCTCTCTGTCTCTCTGTCTCTGTCTCTCTGTCTCTGTCTCTCTGTCTCTGTCTCTCTGTCTCTGTCTCCTCTGTCTCTCTGTCTCCTCTGTCTCCTCTGTCTCCTCTGTCTCCTCTGTCTCCTCTGTCTCCTCTGTCTCCTCTGTCACTCTGTCGCTCTCTCTCTGTCTCTATCTCTCTGTCTCTGTCTCTCTGTCTCTGTCTCTCTGTCTCTGTCTCTCTGTCTCTGTCTCTCTGTCTCCTCTGTCTCCTCTGTCTCTCTGTCTCCTCTGTCACTCTGTCTCTCTATGTATCTGTCTCCTCTGTCTCCTCTGTCTCATCTGTCTTCTCTGTCTCCTCTGTCTCTCTGTCTCTATCTCTGTCTCTCTGTCTCTCTCTCTGTCCCTCTGTCTCTATCTCTCTGTCTCTATCCCTCTGTCCCCTCTGTCCCCTCTGTCTCCCCTGTCTCCCCTGTCTCCCCTGTCTCCCCTGTCTCCCCGTCTCTATCTCTATCTCTCTGTCTCTGTCCCTCTGTCTCTGTCCCTCTGTCTCCTGTGTCTCTCTGTCTGCTCTGTCTGCTCTGTCGCTCTGTCGCTCTGTCTCTCTGTCTCTATCTCCCTGTCTCCCCTGTCTCCCCTGTCTCCCCTGTCTCCCCTGTCTCCCCTGTCTCCCCGTCTCTATCTCTCTGTCTCTGTCCCTCTGTCTCCTGTGTCTCTCTGTCTGCTCTGTCTGCTCTGTCGCTCTGTCGCTCTGTCGCTCTGTCGCTCTGTCGCTCTGTCTCTGTCTCTCTGTCTCTCTGTCTCTATCTCCCTGTCTCCCCTGTCTCCCCTGTCTCCCCTGTCTCCCCTGTCTCTCCTGTCTCTCCTGTCTCCCCTGTCTCCCCGTCTCTATCTCTATCTCTCTGTCTCTGTCCCTCTGTCTCCTGTGTCTCTCTGTCTGCTCTGTCTGCTCTGTCGCTCTGTCGCTCTGTCGCTCTGTCGCTCTGTCGCTCTGTCGCTCTGTCTCTCTGTCTCTCTGTCTCTATCTCCCTGTCTCCCCTGTCTCCCCTGTCTCCCCTGTCTCCCCTGTCTCCCCTGTCTCCCCTGTCTCCCCTGTCTCCCCTGTCTCCCCTGTCTCCCCTGTCTCCCCTGTCTCCCCTGTCTCTCCTGTCTCTCCTGTCTCTCCTGTCTCTCCTGTCTCTCCTGTCTCCTCTGTCGCTCTGTCTCTATCTCTGTCTCTCTCTATCTCTGTCTCTCTCTATCTCTGTCTCTCTCTATCTCTGTCTCTCTCTATCTCTGTCTCTCTCTATCTCTGTCTCTCTCTATCTCTGTCTCTCTCTATCTCTGTCTCTCCCTCTCTGTCTCTATCTCTCTGTCTCTATCTCTCTGTCTCTATCTCTCTGTCTCTATCTCTCTGTCTCTGTCTCTCTGTCTCTGTCTCTCTGTCTCTCTGTCTCTGTCTCTCTGACTCTGTCTCTCTGTCTCCTCTGTCTCTCTGTCTCTCTATGTATCTGTCTCTCTGTCTCCTCTGTCTCCTCTGTCTCCTCTGTCTTCTCTGTCTCTATCTCTGTCTCTCTCTATCTCTGTCTCTCTCTATCTCTGTCTCTCTCTATCTCTGTCTCTCTCTATCTCTGTCTCTCTCTATCTCTGTCTCTCTCTATCTCTGTCTCTCTATCTCTCTGTCTCTCTCTATCTCTGTCTCTCTATCTCTCTGTCTCTCTCTCTCTCTCTGTCTCTCTCTCTCTGTCTCTCTGTCTCTGTCTCTATCTCTCTGTCTCTATCTCTCT
>NW_028270161.1:52544727-52547227 GCF_037043375.1 Chiloscyllium plagiosum
TCTCTCTATCTCTCTATGTCTCTATGTCTCTATGTCTCTATGTCTCTATGTCTCTATGTGTCTCTCTGTCACTCTGTCTCTCTGTCACTCTGTCACTCTGTCACTCTGTCACTCTGTCACTCTGTCACTCTGTCTCTCTGTCTCTCTGTCTCTCTGTCTCTCTGTCTCTCTGTCTCTCTCTGTCTCTCTCTGTATCTGTCTCTCTGTCTCTCTGTCTCTCTATCTGTGTCTCTGTCTCTGTCTCTGTCTCTCTGTCTCTGTCTCTGTCTCTCTGTCTCTATTTCTATGTCTCTCTGTCTCTGTATCTGTCTCTCTGTCTCTCTGTCTCTATCTATGTCTCTCTGTCTCCTCTGTCTCTCTGTCTCTCTGTCTCTGTCTCTCTATGTATCTGTCTCTCTGTCTCTCTATGTATCTGTCTCTCTGTCTCTGTCTCTCTCTATCTCTCTGTCTCTCTGTCTCTCTATCTCTGTGTCTCTATCTGTGTCTCTGTCTCTCTGTCTCTGTCTCTCTGTCTCTGTATCTGTCTCTGTATCTGTCTCTCTGTCTCTCTGTCTCTCTGTCTCTCTGTCTCTCTGTCTCTATCTATGTCTCTCTGTCTCCTCTGTCTCTCTGTCTCTCTGTATCTGTCTCTCTGTATCTGTCTCTGTCTCTGTCTCTCTGTCTCTCTGTCTCTGTCTCTGTCTCTCTGTCTCTCTGTCTCTCTGTCTCTCTGTCTCTCTGTCTCTCTGTCTCTCTGTCTCTATCTCCTCTGTCTCCTCTGTCTCCTCTGTCTCCTCTGTCTCCTCTGTCTCCTCTTTCTCCCTGTCTCCCTGTCTCCCTGTCTCCCTGTCTCCCTGTCTCCCTGTCTCCCTGTCTCCCTGTCTCCCTGTCTCCCTGTCTCCCTGTCTCCCTGTCTCTCTATCTCTCTATCTCTCTATCTCTCTATGTCTCTATGTCTCTATGTCTCTCTCTCTCTATGTCTCTATGTCTATCTCTCTCTGTCTCTCTCTCTGTCTCTCTCTCTGTCTCTCTCTCACTCTCTCACTCTCTCACTCTCTCACTCTGTCACTCTGTCACTCTGTCACTCTGTCACTCTGTCACTCTGTATCTGTCTCCTCTGTCTCCTCTGTCTCTGTCTCTCTCTGTCTCTCTCTCTGTCTCTCTGTCTCTCTCTGTATCTGTCTCTCTGTCTCTCTGTCTCTCTGTCTCTCTGTCTCTCTCTCTGTCTCTCTCTCTGTCTCTCTCTCTGTCTCTCTCTCTGTCTCTCTCTGTCTCTCTCTGTCTCTCTCTGTCTCTCTCTGTCTCTCTCTGTCTCTGACTCTATCTCTCTGCCTCTCTGCCTCTCTATCTCTCTATCTCTCTATCTCTCTATCTCTCTATCTCTCTATCTCTCTATCTCTCTATGTCTCTATGTCTCTATGTGTCTCTCTGTCTCTCTGTCTCTCTGTCTCTCTCTGTCTCTCTCTGTCTCTCTCTGTCTCTCTCTGTCTCTCTGTCTCTCTGTCTCTCTATCTGTCTCTGTCTCTGTCTCTCTGTCTCTGTCTCTGTCTCTCTGTCTCTATTTCTATGTCTCTCTGTCTCTGTATCTGTCTCTCTGTCTCTCTGTCTCTATCTATGTCTCTCTGTCTCTCTGTCTCTCTGTCTCTCTGTCTCTCTGTCTCTCTGTCTCTCTATGTATCTGTCTCTCTGTCTCTCTATGTATCTGTCTCTCTGTCTCTGTCTCTCTCTATCTCTCTGTCTCTCTGTCTCTCTATCTCTGTGTCTCTATCTGTGTCTATGTCTCTCTGTCTCTGTCTCTCTGTCTCTGTATCTGTCTCTGTATCTGTCTCTGTATCTGTCTCTGTATCTGTCTCTGTATCTGTCTCTGTATCTGTCTCTCTGTCTCTCTCTGTCTCTCTCTGTCCCTCTGTCTCTCTGTCTCTCTCTGTCTCTCTCTGTCTCTCTCTGTCTCTCTCTCTGTCTCTCTCTCTGTCTCTCTCTCTGTCTCTCTTTGTCTCTCTCTGTCTCTCTCTGTCTCTCTGCCTCTATCTCTCTATCTCTCTATCTCTCTATCTCTCTGTCTCCTCTGTCTCCTCTGTCGTCTCTGTCTCTGTCTCTGTCTCTGTCTCTATCTATGTCTCCTCTGTCTCCTCTGTCTCTCTGTCTCTCTGTCTCCCTCTGTCTCTATCTCTGTCCCTCTGTCTCCTCTGTCTCCTCTGTCTCTATCTCTGTCTCCTCTGTCTCTATCTATGTCTCCTCTGTCTCTCTCTGTCTCTCTCTGTCTCTCTCTGTCTCTCTCTGTCTCTCTCTGTCTCTCTCTGTATCTGTCTCTCTGTCTCTATCTCTGTCTCCTCTGTCTCCTCTGTCTCTCTCTGTCTCTCTCTGTCTCTCTCTGTCTCTCTCTGTCTCTATCTCTGTCTCCTCTGTCTCCTCTGTCTCTCTCTGTCTCTCTCTGTCTCTCTCTGTCTCTCTCTGTCTCTCTCTGTCTCTATCTCTGTCCCTCTGTCTCCTCTGTCTCCTCTGTCTCCTCTCTCTCTGTCTC
>NW_028270161.1:53179454-53184454 GCF_037043375.1 Chiloscyllium plagiosum
GTGTCTGTCTGTGTGTGTCTGTGACTGTGTGTGTGTCTGTGTGTGTGTCTGTGTCTGTGTCTGTTTGTCTGAGTGTGTGACTGTGTGTCTGTGTGTGTCTGTGTGTCTGTGTGTGTGTCTGTGGGGGTGTGTCTGTCTGCGTGTGTGTCTGTGCATGTCTGTGTGTGTGTGAGTCTGTGTGTGCATGTGTGTGTCTGTGTGTGTCTGTGCATGTGTTTGTTTGAGTCTGTGTGTGTGTCTGTGTGTGTCTGTGTCTGCATGTGTGTCTGTGTGTGTCTGTGTGTGTGTGAGTCTGTGTGTGTGTGCGTGTGTGTTTGTGTGTGTGTGTGCCTGTGTGTGTGTGCCTGTGTGTGTGTTTCTGTGTGTGTGCATCTGTGTCTGTGTGTTGTGTCTGTGTGTGTCGGTGTGTGTGTGTGTGTGTCTGTGTGTGTCTGTGTGTGTGTGTCTGTGCATGTGTGTGTGTATCTGTGTGTGTGTCTGTGTGTGTCTGTGTGTGTGTCTGTGTGCGTTTCTGTGTGTGTGTCTGTGTGTGTGTCTGTGTCTATGTGTGTGTGTTTCTGTGTGTGTGTGTCTGTGTGTGTGTGTCTGTGTGTGTTGTGTGTGTGTCTGTGTGTGCCTGAGTGTGTGTGTGGCTGTGTGTGCGTGTGTCTGTGGGTGGGTGTGTGTCTGTGTGTGTGTCTGTGCATGTGTGTGTGTATCTGTGTGTGGGTCTGTGTGTGTGTGTCTGTGTGTGTGTGTCTGTGTGTGTGTCTGTGTGCGTTTCTGTGTCTGTGTGTCTGTGTGTGTGTCTGTGGGGGTGTGTCTGTCTGCGTGTGTATCTGTGCATGTCTGTGTGTGTGTGAGCCTGTGTGTGCATGTGTGTGTGTCTGTGTGTGTCTGTGCGTGTGTTTGTTTGAGTCTGTGTGTGTGTCTGTGTCTGCATGTGTGTCTGTGTGTGTCTGTGTGTGTGTGAGTCTGTGTGTGTGTCTGTGTGTGCTTGTATGAGTGTGTGTCTGTGTGCGTGTGTGTTTGTGTGTGTCTGTCTGTGTGTGTGTGTCTGTGTGTGAGTCTGTGTGTCTGTGTGTGTGTCTGTGTGTGCGTGTGTGTGTCTATGTGTGTCTGTGTCTGTGTGTGTCTGTGTGTGTCTGTGTGTGTGTATGTGTGTCTGTCTGTATGTGTGTGTGTGTCTGGGTGTGTCTGTGTGTCTGTGTGTGTGTCTGTGTGTGTGTGTCTGTCTGTGTGTGTCTGTGTGTCTGTGTGTGTGTTTGTGTGTGTGTGTCTGTGTGTGCGTGTGTGTCTGTGTGTGCATGTGTGTATGTGTCTGTGTGTGTGTCTGAATGTCTTTGTGCATGTGCATGTGTGTGTGTTTGTGTGTGTGCGTGCGCGTGTGTGCACGTGTGTGTGTGTGTCCATGTGTGTGTGTGTCTGTGTGTCGATGTGTGTGTCTGTGTCGGTGTGCGTCTTTGTGTGTCTGTGTGTGTGTGTGTGTGTGTGTGTGTGTGTGTCTGTGTGTGTGTGTGTCTGTGTGTGTCTGTGTGTCTGTGTGTGTGTCTGTGGGGGTGTGTCTGTCTGCGTGTGTGTCTATGCATGTCTGTGTGTGTGTGAGCCTGTGTGTGCATGTGTGTGTGTCTGTGCGTATGTTTGTTTGAGTCTGTGTGTGTGTCTGTGTGTGTCTGTGTCTGCATGTGTGTCTGTGTGTGTCTGTGTGTGTGTGAGTCTGTGTGTGTGTCTGTGTGTGCTTGTATGAGTGTGTGTCTGTGTGCATGTGTGTTTGTGTGTGTCTGTCTGTGTGTGTGTGTCTGTGTGTGAGTCTGTGTGTGTGTGTCTGTGTGTGCGTGTGTGTGTCTGTGTGTGTGTCTGTGAGTCTGTCTGTGTGTGTCTGTGTCTGTGTGTGTGTGTGTCTGTGTGTGTGTATGTGTGTCTGTCTGTATGTGTGTCTGTGTGTCTGTGTGTGTGTCTGTGTGTGAGTGTGTCTGTCTGTGTGTGTCTGTGTGTCTGTGACTGTGTGTGTGTCTGTGTGTGTGTCTGTGTCTGTGTCTGTTTGTCTGAGTGTGTGACTGTGTGTCTGTGTGTGTCTGTGTGTCTGTGTGTGTGTCTGTGGGGGTGTGTCTGTCTGCGTGTGTGTCTGTGCATGTCTGTGTGTGTGTGAGTCTGTGTGTGCATGTGTGTGTGTCTGTGTGTGTCTGTGCATGTGTTTGTTTGAGTCTGTGTGTGTGTCTGTGTGTGTCTGTGTCTGCATGTGTGTCTGTGTGTGTCTGTGTGTGTGTGAGTCTGTGTGTGTGTGCGTGTGTGTTTGTGTGTGTGTGTGCCTGTGTGTGTGTGCCTGTGTGTGTGTTTCTGTGTGTGTGCATCTGTGTCTGTGTGTTGTGTCTGTGTGTGTCGGTGTGTGTGTGTGTGTGTCTGTGTGTGTGTGTCTGTGCATGTGTGTGTGTATCTGTGTGTGTGTCTGTGTGTGTGTCTGTGTGCGTTTCTGTGTGTGTGTCTGTGTGTGTGTCTGTGTCTATGTGTGTGTGTTTCTGTGTGTGTGTGTCTGTGTGTGTGTGTCTGTGTGTGTTGTGTGTGTGTCTGTGTGTGCCTGAGTGTGTGTGTGGCTGTGTGTGCGTGTGTCTGTGGGTGGGTGTGTGTCTGTGTGTGTGTCTGTGCATGTGTGTGTGTATCTGTGTGTGGGTCTGTGTGTGTGTGTGTCTGTGTGTGTGTGTCTGTGTGTGTGTCTGTGTGCGTTTCTGTGTGTGTGTGTCTGTGTGTGTTTGTGTGCCTGTCTGTGTGTGTCTGAGTGTGTGTCTGTGTTTCTGTGTGTGTGTGTGTGTGTGTGTGTCTGCGTGTGTGTGTGTGTCTGTGTGTGCGTGTGTGTGTGTGCCTGTGTGTGTCTGTGTGTGTGTCTGTTGGTGTGTGTCTGTGCATGCGTGTGTGTGTGTCTGTGTGTGTGTGTGTGTCTGTGTGTGTGCCTGTGTGTCTGTGTGTCTATCTGTCTGTTACTGTGTGTGTGTGTGTCTGTGTGTGTATGTCTGTGTGTATGTTTCTGTGTGTGTGTCTGTCTGTCTGTTTCTGTGTGTGTGTCTGTGTGTCTGTGTGTGCGTGTGTGTATGTGTGTCTGTGTGTGTGTGCGTGTGTGTCTTTGTGTGTGTCTGTGTGTGTGTGAGTGTATGTGTGTGTGTGTGTGTGTGAGTGTGTGTGTGTCTGTGTGTCTGTGTGTGTGCCTGTGTGTGTCTGTGTTTGTGTCAGTGTGTGTGCGTTTGTGTGTCTGTGTGTGCGTGTCTGTGTGTGTGTCTATGTGTGTGTGTCTGTGTGTGTGTGTGAGTCTGTATCTGTGTGTGTGCCTGTGTGTGTGTGTGTCTGTGTGTCTGGATGTGTGTGTGTCTGTGTGTGTGGGTCTGTGTCTGTGTGTGTCTGTACGTGTGGGTCTGTGTGTGTATGTGTCTGTGTCTGTATGTGGGTCTGTGTGTGTGTCTGCGTGTGTGTCTGTATGTGATTGTCTGTGTGTGTGTGTCTGTGTGTGTGACTGTGTGTGCGTGTGTGTGTGTCTGTGTGTGCGGCTGTGTGTGGGTCAGTGTGTCTATGTGTCTGTGTCTGTGTGTGTGTCTGTGTGTGTGTGTCTGTGTGTGTGTCTGCGTGTGTGTCTGTGTGTGGGTCTGTATGTGTATGTGTCTGTGTCTGTGTGTGTGTCTGTGTGTGTGTGTCTGTGTCTGTGTGTGTGTCTGTGTGTGCGTGTGTGTGTGTGTCTGTGTGTGCGTGTGTGTGTGTCTGTCTGTGTGTGTGTGTCTGTGTGTGAGTCTGTGTGTCTGTGTGTGCGTGTGTGTGTCTATTAGTGTGTGTCTGTGTGTGTGTCTGTCTGTGTGTATCTGTGCGTGGTGTGCCTGTGTGTGTGTGCCTGTGCGTGTGTCTGTGTGTGTGTCTGTGTGTGTGTGTGTGTCTGTGTATGTGTCTGTGTCTGTGTGTCTGTGTGTGTGTGAGTCTCTGTGTGCATGTGTGTGTGTCTGTGTGTGTGTCTGTGTGTGTCTGTGTGTGTGTGTCTGTGTCTGTATGTGTGTGTCTGTGTATGTGTGTGTGTGTGTCTGTGTCTGTATGTGTGTGTCTGTGTGTGTGTCTGTGTGTGTGTATGTGTGTGTGTCGGTGTGTCTGTGTGTGTATGTGTGTGTGTATGTGTGTGTGCGTGTCTGTGTGTGTGTATGTGTGTCTGTGTGATTGTGAGTGTGTGTGTGTTTGTGTGTGTTTGTGTGTGTGCGTGTGTGTGCGTGTGTGTGTGTGTGCATGTGTGTGTGTCTGTGTGTGTGTCTGTGTGTCTGTGTGTATGTCTGTGTGTGTGCGTCTGTGTATCTGTGTGTCTGTGTGTGTGTCTGTGTGTCTGTGTGCGTGTCTGTGTGTTTGTGTGTGTGTGTCTGTGTGTGCGTGTGTGTCTGTGTGTGCATGTGTGTGTGTGTCTGAATGTCTTTGTGTGTCTGTGTGTGTGTCTGTGGGGGGGTGTCTGTCTGCGTGTGTGTCTGTGCATGTCTGTGTGTGTGTGTGAGCCTGTGTGTGCATGTGTATGTGTCTGTGCGTGTGTGTTTGTTTGAGTCTGTGTGTGTGTGTCTGTGTCTGCATGTGTGTTTGTGTATGTGTGAGTCTGTGTGTGTGTCTGTGTGTGCTTGTGTGTGTGTGTCTGAGTGTGCATGTCAGTGTGTGTGTGCCTGTGTGTCTGTGTGTGTGTCTGCATGTGTGTCTGTGTGTGTGTGCATCTGTGTCTGTGTGTTGTGTCTATGTGTGTCAGTGTGTGTGTATCTGTGTGTGTCTGTGTGTGTCTGTGTGTCTGTGTGTGTGTGTCCTTGCATGTGTGTGTGTATCTGTGTGTGGGTCTGTGTGTGTGTGTCTGTGTGTGTGTCTGTGTGCGTTTCTGTATGTGTGTGTCTGTGTCTATGTGTGTTTGTTTCTGTGTGTGTGTGTCTGTGTGTGATTGTCTGTGTGTGTCTGTGTGTCTGGGTGTATGTCTGTGTGTGTGTGTCTGAGTATCTGTGTGTCTGTGTGTGTGTCTGTGTGTTTGTGTGTGT
>NW_028270161.1:53186954-53194454 GCF_037043375.1 Chiloscyllium plagiosum
GTGCGTCTTTGTGTGTCTGTGCGTGCGTGTGTGTGTGTGTGTCTGTGTGTGTCTGTGTGTCTGTCTGTGGGGGGGTGTCTGTCTGCGTGTGTGTCTGTGCATGTCTGTGTGTGTGTGAGCCTGTGTGTGCATGTGTGTGTGTCTGTGTGTGTCTGTGCGTGTGTTTGTTTGAGTCTGTGTGTGTGTCTGTGTGTGTCTGTGTCTGCATGTGTGTCTGTGTGTGTGTGAGTCTGTGTGTGTGTCTGTGTGTGCTTGTATGAGTGTGTGTCTGTGTGCGTGTGTGTTTGTGTGTGTCTGTCTGTGTGTGTGTCTGTGAGTGAGTCTGTGTGTCTGTCTGTGTATCTGTGTGTGCATGTGTGTGTCTGTGTGTGTGTCTGTGAGTCTGTCTGTGTGTGTCTGTGTGTGTGTGTCTGTGTGTGTGTATGTGTGTGTGTCTGTGTGTGTGTCTGTGTGTCTGTGTGTGTGTCTGTGTGTGAGTGTGTCTGTCTGTGTGTGTCTGTGTCTGTGTGTGTGTCTGTGTGTGTGTCTGGGTGTATGTCTGTGTCTGTTTGTCTGAGTGTGTGACTGTGTGTGTGTCCATGTGTGCGTGTGTGTGTATGTGTGTGTGTCTATGTGTGCGTGTGTGTGTATGTGTGTCTGTATGAGTGTGTGTGTGTGTGCGTGTGTGTTTGTGTGTGTGTGTCTGTGTGTGTGTGTCTGTGTGTGAGTCTGTGTGTCTGTGTGTGTGTGTCTGTGTGTGCGTGTGTGTGTATGTCTGTGAGTCTGTTTGTGGGTGTGTCTGTGTCTGTGTGTGTCTGTGTGTGTGTCTGTGTGTATGTGTGTCTGTCTGTGTGTGTGTCTGTGTGTGTGTCTGTGTGTCTGTGTGTGTGTGTGTGTGTCTGTCTGTCTGTGTCAGTGTGTGTGTGTATGTGTGTGCGTGTGTGTGTCTGTGTGTGTGAGTGTCTGTGTGTGTGTGTCTGTTTGTCTGAGTGTGTATCTGTGTGTGTGTGCCTGTGTGTGTGTCAGTGTGTGTGTCTGTGTGTATGTGTCTGTGTGTGTCTGTGTGTGTCTGTCTGTGTTTGTGTGTGTGTGTGTCTGTGTGTGTGTCTGTGTGTCTGTCTGTGTGTGAGTGTGTCTGTCTCTGTGTGTGTGTCTGTGTCTGTGTGTGTGTGCGTGTGTATGTCTATGTGTCTGTGTGTGTGTTTCTGTGTGTGTGTGTCTGTGTGTGTCTCTGTGCGCGCGTGGGCGCGCGCGCGTGTGTGTCTGTGTGTTTGTTTGTGTGTGTGTGTGTGCCTGTGTCCGTATGTGTGCGTGTGTGTGTGTCTGTGTGCTTGTGTGTGTGCGTGTCTGTGTCTGTGTGTGCATGTGTTTGTGTGTGTCTGTGTGTGTGTGTGGCTGTATGTGTCTGTTTGCTTGTGTGTCTGTGTGTGTGTTTGTGTGTGTGTATGCGTGTGTGTGTGTGTCTGTGTGTATGTCTGTGTGTGTGTGTCTGAGTATCTGTGTGTCTGTGTGTGTCTGTGTGTCTGTGTGTGTGTCTGTGTGTTTGTGTGTGTGTGTCTGTGTGTGCGTGTGTGTCTGAATGTCTTTGTGTGTCTGTGTGTGTGTCTGTGTGTGTGTGTGTGTGTGCACGTGTGTGTGTGTGTCCGTGTGTGTGTGTGTCGATGTGTGTGTCTGTGGGGGTGTGTCTGTGTGTGTCTGTGGGGGTGTCTGTGGGGGTGTGTCTGTTTGCGTGTGTGTCTGTGCATGTCTGTGTGTGTGTGAGCCTGTGTGTGCATGTGTGTGTGTCTGTGTGTGTCTGTGCGTGTGTTTGTTTGAGTCTGTGTGTGTGTCTGTGTGTGTCTGTGTCTACATGTGTGTCTGTGTGTGTCTGTGTGTGTGTGCGTGTGTGTTTGTGTGTGTGTGTGTCAGTGTGTGTGTGTGCCTGTGTGTGTGTGCCTGTGTGTCTGTGTTTGTGTTTCTGTGTGTGTGCATCTGTGTCTGTGTGTGTCGGTGTGTGTGTGTCTGTGTGTGTCTGTGTGTGTGTGTCTGTGCATGTGTGTGTGTATCTGTGTGTGGGTCTGTGTGTGTGCCTGTGTGTGTGTCTGTGTGTGTCTGTGTCTATGTGTGTGTGTTTCTGTGTGTGTGTGTCTGTGTGTGTGTGTCTGTGTGTGTCTGTGTGTGTGTCTGTGTGTGCGTGTGTCTGTGGGTGGGTGTGTGTCTGTGTGTGTGTCTGTGCATGTGTGTGTGTATCTGTGTGTGGGTCTGTGTGTGTGTGTCTGTGTGTGTGTCTGTGTGTGTGTGTCTGTGTGTGTGTGTGTCTGTCTGAGTGTGTGTCTGTGTGTGTGTTTCTGTGTGTGTGTGTGTCTGTGTGTCTGCGTGTGTGTGTGTCTGTGTGTGTGTGTCTGTGTGTGCGTGTGTGTGTGTGTCTGTGTGTGTCTGTGTGTGTGTCTGTTGGTGTGTGTCTGTGCGTGCGTGTGTGTGTGTCTGTGTGTGTGTATGTCTGTGTGTGTGTCTGTGTGTCTATCTGTCTGTTACTGTGTGTGTGTGTGTCTGTGTGTGTATATCTGTGTTTATGTTTCTGTGTGTGTGTCTGTCTGTCTGTTTCTGTGTGTGTGTCTGTGTGTCTGTGTGTGCGTGTGTGTATGTGTGTCTGTGTGTGTGCGTGTGTGTCTTTGTGTGTGTCTGTGTGTGTATGTGTGTATGTGTATGTGTGTGTGCGTGTCTGTGTGTGTGTATATGTGTGTCTGTGTGATTGTGAGTGTGTGTGTGTTTGTGTGTGTGTGCGTGTGTGTGTGTGCATGCGTATGTGTCTGTGTGTGTGTCTGAGCGTATGTCTGTGTGTGTGTCTGTGTGTGCGTGTGTGTCTGTGTGTGCATGTGTGTGTGTGTCTGAATGTCTTTGTGTGTCTGTGTGTCTGTGTGTGTGTCTGTGGGGGAGTGTCTGTCTGCGTGTGTGTCTGTGCATGTCTGTGTGTGTGTGAGCCTGTGTGTGCATGTGTGGGTGTCTGTGCGTGTGTGTTTGTTTGAGTCTGTGTGTGTGTGTCTGTGTGTGTCTGTGTCTGCATGTGTGTTTGTGTATGTGTGAGTCTGTGTGTGTGTCTGTGTGTGCTTGTGTGTGTGTGTGTCTGTGTGTGCATGTCAGTGTGTGTGTGTGTGTGTCTGCATGTGTGTCTGTGTGTGTGTTTCTGTGTGTGTGCATCTGTGTCTGTGTGTTGTGTCTATGTGTGTCAGTGTGTGTGTGTCTGTGTGTGTCTGTGTGTCTGTGTGTGTGTGTCCTTGCATGTGTGTGTGTATCTGTGTGTGGGTCTGTGTGTGTGTGTCTGTGTGTGTCTGTGTGCGTTTCTGTGTGTGTGTGTCTGTGTCTATGTGTGTTTGTTTCTGTGTGTGTGTGTCTGTGTGTGTGTCTGTGTGTGTCTGTGTGTGTGTCTGTGTGTGCGTGTGTGTGTGTCTGTGTGTGTGCGTGTGTGTGCGTGTCTGTGGGTGTGTGTGTGTATCTGTGTGTGGGTCTGTGTGTGTGTGTCTGTGTGTGTGTCTGTGTGCGTTTCTGTGTGTCTGTTTGTCTGTCTGTCCGTTCCTGTGTGTCTGTGTGTGTGTGTCTGTGTGTGTATGTCTGTGTGTGTGTTTCTGTGTGTGTGTGTCTGTGTGTCTGTCTGTGTGTGTGTCTGCGTGTGTGTCTGTGTGTGTGTTTCTGTGTGTGTGTGTCTGTGTGTCTGGATGTGTGTGTCTGTGTGTGTGTGACTGTGTCTGTGTGTGTGTGTGTCTGTGCGTGTGGGTCTGTGTGTGTATGTGTCTGTGTCTGCGTGTGGGTCTGTGTGTGTGTGAGTCTGTGTGTGTGTCTGCGTGTGTGTCTGTGTGTGTATCTGTGTGTGTGTCTGTGTGTGTGTCTCTGTGTGTGTGTCTGTGTCTGTGACTGTGTGTGCGTGTGTGTGTGTGTCTGTGTATGTGCGACTGTGCGTGTGAGTCTGTGTGTCTATGTGTCTGTGTCTGTGTGTGTGTCTGTGTGTGTGTGAGTCTGTGTCTGTGTGTGTGCCTGTGTCTGTGTGCCTGTGTGTGCCTGTGTGTGTGAATCTGTGTCTGTGTGTGTGTCTGTGTGTGTGTGTCTGTGTGTGTGTGTGTGTGTCTGCGTGTGGGTCTGTGTGTGTATGTGTCTGTGTGTGTGTGTCTGTGTGCGTGTGTGTGTGTGTGTGTGTCTGCATGTGTGTGTATCTGTGTGTGCATGTGTGTGTGTCTGTGTGTACATGTGTGTGTGTCTGTCTGTGTGTGTGTCTGTGTGTGAGTCTGTGTGTCTGTGTGTGCGTGTGTGTGTCTATTAGTGTGTGTCTGTGTGTGTGTCTGTGTGTGTGTGTCTGTCTGTCTGTATCTGTGTGTGGTGTGCCTGTGTGCGTGTGTGTGTCTGTGTGTGTGTGCCTGTGTGTGCGTCTGTGTGTGTGCGTCTGTGTGTGTGTGTCTGTGTATGTGTCTGTGTCTGTGTCTGTGTGTGTGTGTGTCTGTGTGTGTGAGTCTCTGTGTACATGTGTGTGTGTCTGTGTGTGTGTGTCTCTGTGTGTGACTGTGTGTGTGTGTCTGTGTCTGTATGTGTGTGTCTGTGTATGTGTGTCTGTGTGTGTGTCTGTGTGTGTGTATATGTGTGTCTGTGTGTCTGTGAGTGTGTGTGTGTGTCTGTGTGTCTGCTTGTGTGTCTGTGTGTGTGTGTGTGCCTGTGTGTGCGTGTGTGTGTGTCTGTGTATGTGCGACTGAGTGTGTGAGTCTGTGTGTGTGTGTGTGTCTGTGTGTGTGTGAGTCTGTGTGTGTGTCTGTGTCTGTGTGTGTGTGTGTGCCTGTGTGTGTGAGTTTGTGTCTGTGTGTGTGGCTGTGTGTGTGTGTGTCTGTGTCTGTGTGTGTGTGTGTCTGTGTGTGGGTCTGTGTGTATGTGTCTGTGTCTGTATGTGTGTCTGTGTGTGTGTCTGTGTCTGTGTGTGTGTGCGTGTGTGTGTGTATGTGTGTCTGCATGTGTGTGTATCTGTCTGTGTGTGTGTCTGTGTGTGAGTCTGTGTGTCTGTGTGTGCGTGTGTGTGTGTCTATTAGTGTGTGTCTGTGTGTCTGTGTGTCTGTCTGTATCTGTGTGTGGTGTGCCTGTGTGCGTGTGTGTGGTGTGCCTGTGTGCGTGTGTGTGTCTGTGTGTGTGTGCCTGTGTGTGCGTCTGTGTGTGTGCGTCTGTGTGTGTGTGTCTGTGTCTGTGTGTGTGTCTGTGTGTGTGAGTCTCTGTGTGCATGTGTGTGTGTCTGTGTGTGTGTGTCTGTGTGTGTGACTG
Source organism: Chiloscyllium plagiosum (assembly GCF_037043375.1). NCBI lineage: Eukaryota > Metazoa > Chordata > Chondrichthyes > Orectolobiformes > Hemiscylliidae > Chiloscyllium > Chiloscyllium plagiosum. Next base: position 53,192,202 of record NW_028270161.1, read on the forward strand.
TGTGTATGTGCCTGTGTGTATGTCTGTGTCTGTGTCTGTATGTGTGTGTGTGTGTGTGTGTGTGTGTCTGTGTCTGTCTGTGTGTGTCTGTGTGTGTGTCTGTGTGTGTATGTGTGTGTGTCTGTGTTGCCTGTGTGTGTATGTGTGTGTGTATGTTTGTGTGCGTGTCTGTGTGTGTGTATATGTGTGTCTGTGAGTGTGTGTGTGTGTCTGTGTGTCTGCTTGTGTGTCTGTGTGTGTGTGTGTGTGTGCCTGTGTGTGGTCTGTGTGTCTGTGTGTGTGTGTCAGTGAGTGTGTGTGTTTGTGTGTCTGTGTGTGTGTGTATGTGTGTGTGTGTCTGAATCTGTGTGTGTGTCTGTGTGTCTGTGTGTGAGTCTGGATCTGTGTGTGTGTGTGTATGTGTGTGCGTGTGTGCGTGCATGTGTGTGTGTGTCCGTGTGTGTGTGTGTGTGTGTGTCTGTGTGTGTGAGTGTCTGTGTGTGTGTCTGTTTGTCTGAGTGTGTCAGTGTGTGTGTCTGTGAGTGCGTGTGTCTGTGTCTGTGTTTGTGTGTCTGTGTGTGTGTCTGTGTGTGCGCGTGTGTATGTCTGTGTGTGTGTGTCTGTGTGTCTGTCTGTGTGTGTGTGTCTGTCTCTGTGTGTGTGTCTGTGTGTGTGTGCGTGTGTATGTCTGTGTGTGTGTCTGTGTGTGTGCGTGTTTCTGTGTGTGTGTGAGTGTGTGTGTGTCTGTGTGTGTCTCTGTGCGCGCGTGTGTGTGTCTGTGTGTGTGTCTGTGTGTTTGTGTGTGTGTGTGTGCCTGTGTCCATGTGTGTGTGTCTGTGTGTTTTTGTGTGTATGTGTCTGTGTGTGCATGTGTGTGTGTGTGTGTGTGTGTGTGGCTGTACGTGTCTGTTTGCTTGTGTGTCTGTCTGTGTGTGTATGTTTGTGTGTGTGCATGTGTGTGTGTGTGCATGCGTGTGTGTGTGCATGTCTGTGTGTGTGTCTGTGTGTATGTCTGTGTGTGTGTGTCTGCGTATCTGTGTGTCTGTGTGTGTGTCTGAGTGTGTATGTTTGTGTGTGTCTGTGTGTGCGTGTGTGTTTGTGTGTGCATGTGTGTGTGTGTCTGAATGTCTGTGTGTGTCTGTGTGTCTGTGTGTGTGCCTCTGTGTGTCTGTATGTGTCTGTGTCTGTGTGTGTTTGTGTCAGTGTGTGTGTGTTTGTGTGTCTGTGTGTGTGTCTGTGTGTGTGTCTGTGTGTGTGTGAGTCTGTATCTGTGTGTGTGCCTGTGTGTGTGTGTCTGTGTCTGGATGTGTGTGTGTCTGTGTGTGTAGGTCTGTGTCTGTGTGTCTGTGTGTGTATATGTGTGTATGTGTGTGTGTCTGTGTGTCTGTGTGTGTGTATGTGTGTGTGTCTGTGTCTGTATGTGTGTGTCTGTGTGTGTGTGAGTCTCTGTGTGCATGTGTGTGTGTCTGTGTGTGTGTCTGTGTGTGTGTATGTATGTGTGTGTGTCTGTGTCTGTACGTGTGTCTGTGTGTGTGCCTGTGTGTGTAGGTCTTTGTCTGTGTGTGTGTCTGTGTGTATGTGTGTCTGTGTGTGTGTATGTGTGTGTGTCTGTGTCTGTATGTGTGTGTCTGTGTGTGTGTGAGTCTCTGTGTGCATGTGTGTGTGTCTGTGTGTGTGTCTGTGTGTGTGTATGTATGTGTGTGTGTCTGTGTCTGTACGTGTGTCTGTGTGTGTGCCTGTGTGTGTGTGTATGTGTGTGTGTCTGTGTGTGTATATGTGTGTGTCTGTGTGTGTGCATGTGTGTGTGTCTGTGTGTGTATGTGTGTGTGCCTGTGTGTGTGTGTATGTGTGTGTGTCTGTGTGTGTATGTGTGTGTGTCTGTGTGTGTGCATGTGTGTGTGTATGTGTGTGTGTGTCAGTGAGTGTGTGTATTTGTGTGTCTGTGTGTGTGTGTCTGTGTGTGCGTGTCTGTGTGTGTCTGTGGGTGTGTGTCTGTGTGTGTGTGTGAGTCTGTGTGTGCGTGTGTGTTTCTGTGTGTGTGTCTGTATGTGCATGTGTGTGTGTGTCTTTGTGTGTGTGTGAGTCTGTGTGTGTGTCTGTGTGTGCTTGTGTGTGTGTGAGTCTGTGTGCGTGTGTGTGTGTGTGTCAGTGTGTGTGTGTGTCTGTGTGTGTGTGCCTTTGTGTCTTTGTGTGTGTGTCTGTGTGTGTGTGTCTGCATGTGTGTCTGTGTGTGTGTTTGTGTGTGTGCTTCGGTGTGTGTGTGTTTGTATCTGT